>NC_057711.1:33487672-33512486 GCF_004010195.1 Chiloscyllium plagiosum | reverse complement strand
GAGATGTGTTGGAGGGCATCTTTAACCACGTGGGAAGGGAAATTGCGGTCTCTAAAGAAGGAGGCCATCTGCTGTGTTCTATGGTGGAACTGGTCCTCCTGGGAGCAGATACAGTGGAGGAATTGGGAATACGGGATGGCATTTTTGCAAGAGGTAGGGTGGGAAGAGGTGTAATATTTCAAATCCTGGTTTAAATTTGAATCCTATCTAATGAGCAGAATTTTAATTATTGGCTTAATGTAAAAGAATGATTCGTTTAGGGATACGTTTAGTTGTATTCTCATCCTTGTGCATCAATCATAAAAAGCTAACACAAGGTTAGTAGGCAATAGAGGAACAAATGGAGTGTTGACCTTTAATTCAAACGGAATAGAATATTAAAATAGGAAGGTCTTGCTACAGCTACAGAAGGTACGAGTCAGAGCACAGCTCGAATACTATGAATGGTTCTGGGCCCTATAACTAAGATATACTGGCGCTGGAGACGGATCCCAGGACCCATAGAGGCCACTTGAGTATGTTGGGCCTCGACTCAATGGAATTTAAATGAATGAGCGGCAAATTTATAGGAACACACAAGAGGACTTGACAGGGTTGATGTAGAGACGCTGGTTCACCCCAACCCATTGCCATCTTTGGAGAATCTCTGATCAGAGGTCATATTCCCAGAATAAGGAGTTTTCCATTTAGGACAGCTGAGGAATTCCTCCTCTGAGACTAATGAATTTGTTGAATTCTTTACCGCAGAAGTCTACTGAGGCTCGGTCATTAAGTATATTCAAGGCTGGGATACACAGATTTTTAGTCAGTAAGGGAATTAAAGATTATGGAAAAAGGGCAGGAAGTGGATTTAAGGATTAACTCACTGAATGATAAGGCAGTCACAATGGGCGGAATGGCCTACATCTATGCCTACTTTTAGTCATTTGGTGGTTCCATGACGATTTACGTTTGCACCTTTTAACTGCCCCTCCCCCAGTGATTTACTATTTCAAACCACCATAAGCTCAGTACAACTGAGATCCAGCAAGTAAAGCAGCTCCACCTGATAATAATCAACAGCAAGGAAAGGTGAAAGTTAAACTCTTATAAACTCTAAATGATTTATTGTGTGGTAACTGACTTACAAAGTTTAATAGTTCTGAAGGGGAGCCATACAGGACTAAGAATGAACTGTGTTGAGAAGGGAAGTGTATTCATGTTTTAATGTCTGTGCCCCTTTGTTAAAGCCCATAGAATTGCAACATGAACCAAAGGTTATCTCTAGAGACGCTCTGTTCTGTCATGTTTCCAAATAATGAAGCTGTTTGTGTTGTATAATCTAATGTTCTTGTAAAGCAGCATATGTCTAATGTACCACAAACAGTGCCATAGAAACTTGGGTTTATAGAATAAAGAATGCATGATATTTGCGTCATTGCATTTCTAGTTTTATTTTTGTCTCCCCATGTGCTGGATGTTGATGTAAATTATTTTTTTCCCCATGAAAGCAGTGTTTGTTTTTAATTTGCATGTTTATGTAATCATCTAGTCACATAAGTTTGGATTGAATTACTCAAGCTCAGTGTGGAGGTTGTGGGGAGAAATAAAATTTGTAAGAGCTGTCTGTGCCTACGTAATGTTCTGCTGAATGTCATGGACCAAGGCTACAAGAGCAGGTCAGGCTAGCAATATTGCAGCAAGTAACTAGGCTGCTGAATGCCCAAAACCTGATCACTGTCTACAAGACACAAGTCAGGAGATTGATGGATGCCCCCCATCCCGCCCCTCCAATATGTCTGAATGAATGCAGCTCCAACAACACATGTGGAACACCATTCAGGACAAACAGCCTGCTGGATTGGCACCCCCCCCCCCCCAATACTTTCAGTATTCACTTCCTCTCTCTCAGATACATGGTGGTAGCCATGTGCATTATCTACAAGATGCACTCCAGCAACTTAATGAAATTTCTTTGCAGCTTCCAATCTCTACATCCGTTGCCCTTGTCTTTCTAGGGGTATCGGAACATCACCACCTACCTGCAAGTTTCACCCACACCATCCTTGCTTGACAATATATCACTGTCCTTTCACTGTTGCTGGGTCAAGATCTTGGCACTCCCTCCCAAAGAGTGATGGGAATGCACAGTGCCATGTGAATACAGTGGTTCAAGGAGGCAGCCCACCTTCTCAAGGATACAAGCAAATTACTGCAGATGCTGGAATCTGAAACCAAAGAGAAAATGCTGGAAAATCTCAGCAGGTCTGGCAGCATCTGAAAGGAGAGAAAAGAGCTGACGTTTCGAGTCTAACTGACCCTTTGTCAAAGCTGAGTACAATTGGTCTAGGCAGCAAAAGATGGCCTACCTGACGACACGCATGTCCTGTAAATAAGTACAGGTACACAGTCCTTTATCCGAAACGCTCGGGACCAGCTGGTTTTCGGAATTCAGAATTTTTCAAATTTCGGAATAAGTAACAGTTCAACGGTGAAATTTTTAAAATTCTTACCAAATGGCAGGCTCATTGTGAATACTACGGGCCCTGAGACAGAATTGAGGCCTGCCAGTGCTGGGCTGCACCCACCTACGTCACATCTGAGTGACATGCATCGAGTAGTGTGGAGTTGGGTTTGCATGCCAAACAACCATGTTAATGAGAAAAACATTCCCAAAAAAGCCTTCGGATTTTGGAGCTTTTCAGATTTCGGATGAACCTTTATCAGAAAATTAAACTCTGATATTGACTTCAAAGCTTCAGTCAAATTAACGAGGAGGAGAACTGTCGTTAACTTCAGTCAGCCTGATGGTTGGTTTGTGATAGAGAACAATGCTAGTATCATTGGTTCAATTCCACATCAGCTGAGTGACAACAAAGTTTCTCCTTCTCCACCTCTCCCCTGAGGTATGGTGGCCCTCACGTTAAGCCACCACCAGAGTGCTAATTGTGGACTGTTTATCATTTCTCTGCTTGAGCATTTGTTTCGTTAACCATTATGGCCACATTTTATAGAGCCTTGTCAACCATATGCAATTAACTACAATACAAAACAGGATCACTTATTTTAGAGGCGTGGCTTAATTCTGGTGATTCCTCTTAGAGAATTCTCTTGCTTTCAGCAAATTCAATGAATTTTCTTAAAAACAATTACCTGCCATGCCCCATCTTAAATCGCAACACTGTCATTGAATCAGTATGGCACAGGAACAGGTGATTTGGTTGAGGAAAGCTACGCAGACTCCCTGCGGAGCACTCCAGTCGGCCCCATTCTCCTGTTCCATCCCTGTAATTGTACAAGTTATTTCCCATTGGTTCCTGTCCAATTTTCTTTTAAAACTATTTATCATTACTTTCCACTATAGTTGGCAGTAGCAAGTTCCAAGCCTCCTCCACTTATTGAGTAAAGAAGCTATTTGTTATATCGTGCTTGCATCTCTTGACTGAACCCTGAAAACTTGTCTCCTAGTTTCATTTTGTATGAAATGGAATAACATTTGCAAAATTAAAAAAATGGAATCTACTCCTCCTAAACAAAGACTAAATTCACTGATCTGCTTCAAGAAAGTTGGGGGCTGATGGGGAGAGGGCTCCACAGCACAGAATGATCTAAATGTTGATCTTAAAAACAAGGTGCAAGTAAATCTTTTAAAACAAGTACCTTCCACATTCTTTCGTTATATCTTTCAGTTAGTGCTGCGTGTTACATCCTAATCAACACAGCATTCCCATTGTTGGGTCAAGACCCAGGCTATCAAACTGCACACTTGGCCTTCGATACACACACAAAAGCAAGGAGCTGTAATAGGCCATGTGGCCCCTCAAGCATGTTCTGGTTTCATAAAGATCGTGGCTGATCAGTTTGTAATGTCAAATCTACATTCCTGTCCACTATGATAAGTTTTCACCCCCTGGCTTAACGAGAATCTGCCCATTTCTGCCTTAAAAATATTCAAAGACTCTTCTTTTGCTGCCTTTTCAGGACAAAAGTTTTTTTTTTTAAAAAATGGCCCTCTGAAAGATACAGAATTCATCTCCATTTTAAACAAATAACGCCTTGTTCTAGATTCTGCTGTAAGTGGAACCATCCTCTCCGCAACCAAACTGTTAACGCCCCTCAGGATCTTAAATGCTTTAATCAAGCCTTTGCTTCTAGTGTAATAAAAGCAGAAAGTGCTGGCAGCATCTGTTGTTGTTTTGAGTCCCACGTGACTCTCCTTTGCAACTGAAAGGGGCTGAAAAGTTAATAGGTTTTTATGTGGTAGATAAAGCGGGCGAGGTGAAGCAAGTGGAACAGATTGTTAAGATATCCAGGGTGAAAGGCAAAGGAATACTTATGGTAGTAGAGAAGTGATATAGTGAAGAGTGCGTTAATGTTAAGTGTTAACAGCAGAACTAAGGTCTACTGAGAGCAAACCCAAACAGGACCCTTTGTGGGGAGGTGGTATTCTTAAAATGGAGGACAGAGATTGTGGAGTATTGGAACCCCTTACTTGAGGAGGGGTTTAATTGCATTGGAAGCCGTTCAGAGAAAGTTCACTAGATTAACTCCAGAGATAGAAGGTTTGTTTTATGAGGAGCAATTAATCAGTTTTGGCATGTGCTTGCAGAAATTTTGAAGAATGAGAGGAGATTTGATTGGGGTATTCAAGATGCCAAAGGGGATCAACAGTCGTTGTCGCTCATACCTCCTGTGGAGCAGTTTAGAATAAGAGGTCATAGTTTTAGGTTGAGGGATGGCAAATTTAAAATACAGATGATGAGGAGGAATTACCTCTCTCAAGAGGTTATGGATCTGTGCAACTCTATCCCAGGGTGTGGGTGAGCAAAGTGGAGTTGAGATTGCCTACTCCTGCTCCTAGTTGGTGTGTTCTAATGGTTGTCTGAAGTTTTTGAATTCTGTGGAGTCCTGAATGCTGTCAAGTCCCAGAACAGACAATCCTACATTATTCTCCCAGCTCTCTTTAAAATGATGTGGTGTCATCAGTGTAGGGGAGACTGCATTGTGAGCAGTGAATACATTAGACTAGATTGAAAGAGGTACAAGGAAATCTCTGAAAGGTGTGCTGGGGCATTGACTAGTGAGGACAGATGAGGTAAAGGACAAGGAGGGATAGTTATGAGTGATAGAGGAGTGGAAGGTACAGAGGGAATTGTCGTTATGGAATACAGACAAGGAGGGGAGGGGGGATGTGTTTGGTTGCAGCATCACGCTGAAGATGGCAAAAGTGACAAAGGATGATCCTTTTCATGGCTGGCGGGCTGGAACGTATAGCAAAGGGGGGAGGCAGAAGTGCAGGAAATGGGTTGGACACAAATGTTGGGCCCTGTAGAGCAGAGTGGGACAGGATCCTCAGTTGAGGAAAAAGGAAACTGTGTCAAACACCCTGTGGAAGATGGCACCTTTCGAACAGATGTGAAGGAAATAGAGAAACTGAAAGAATGGAATGGATTGTTGTCAAGGTAATTGTAGGAATCTCTGGGTTTGCAAAGGACATAATTAATGTGCAGCTTATCCACAGAAATCGACACTGAGAAGTTAAAGAGGGGAAGGAACAAGTAAATTGTGACCAATTGGAAACAAAATTGATTAATGCTTCTAATTCCACATAAGAGCAGGCAGCAGCACCAAAAAAGCACTGAGAAAGTGAGCCCAATAAGGCTTGAAACAATAAATGTTCCACATACACCCACAAAAAGACAGGCATAATTGGGACCCATAACAGCGCCTTTTACCAGTGAGCTGAATTAAAGGAGAAATTGTTCAATGTGTGAACGAGCTCAGTGTTCATAGACACACAATACATTTGATGGTTGATGAACTCATGCGGTTTTAACAACCGAGTGCATTCGCTTGCCGCTCCTGAAGATGCCTATTGCTCGGTTTCTCCTTCAGGATACCACTGGCCGAGTCACAGCTGATTACCACCGTGAGCAGCTCTGGTTAGCGAAGGAGAGTCAGATTATCTGTCTGCAGGCACGAGCTAGAGGTTACCTTGTAAGAAAAGCTTACAAAGAACGATTGAACTACCTCCACAAACAGGGACCTTCTGTCATCCGACTACAGGTGAGCTCATAAATTCTTATTCTTGGGCATTAAATGCTTTAAGATAAATGCAGAAAAATAAACTACAGTAACATGATTCATTTCTCAAAGTAACTGTTCACATATGCTAAACTATTTTATTTTTCTTTGACAACAGAGCAATGTTTTTGTTTTTTTTAGAATTCACTACTCTCAAGCAATCCATTAGAAATTTTCCCAGGGTGTATTTGTTGGACAGATTTGGAAATTGGGTGGGAAGGGTAGAGAATTAACTAGTTTGTTGAAGAAACTGGTTTAATCAGCTCCATGTTTTGTTTTGTATAGTCTTCTTGGAAAGGATATAAGCAAAGGAAAGCTTACAAGGGCCGGCTAATGGTCCTGCAAAACAATGTTGCAGCTATTGTTAAGGTAATTTTATACTTAGTATAATTTTGATTTCTTCATACTATGTTGTAATTCTAAAAACAGTTTTATTTGTTATAACTCTAAGTCACGTAAGTTATCTGTAACTGATATTAATTTGAGAAGTAGACACTTGCCTATTGATCATATTTTTAAGAGGCCTTTGGTACCTGTTTCAATAGATCCAGTCTTTTGTGAAGATGTGGAAGACTAGAAAAGCATATCGTGCAAGATGTCAGTACTTCAAAGATCATGTGAGTTACGTCCACATTTGGTATCTTAATATGATGTGACCGGTAACCTTTTCTTTCACGATGTTCACAAGTCTGACCTGCCAATGAGGAAACCCATTTTGTGAAACAATCTTCTTTTGCTCTCGTTCTAATTGTCACTTAATGAAATTAAATCCCGGACTGGACCACCTTCACTTTGCAGCAGACTTTCCTGTGTTTCCTCTACAGTGCATAATCTTTGGTTCCCCTGTACCCAGCCTTGCTGGGAGGAAACTTTAACTACCCTTAAGACTCTCAAGGAACCTACCTGCACCATGGTGCTGGGTAGTTCCAGCTGGTCTGAAACCTGCTGAGGCCAAAATGGTTGGTGCCAAGAATGGGATTAGGAAACTGACATGTTGGTATTTTCAGACCCAGGATTTGCCAAGCTAGTGATAGGACCAGAAGACCCTTCCCCGAGTAGATGCAAGTGTTCCACTGACCCCCAACCTTAGAGTCCAAGGGAATTCTGATTTTCTTGAAGGTGATCACATGATGGAATCTATTATCCTATAGTGGGAACATGGGCTGTAAGGGAAATAAAAGCCATGGAAATGAATCCTGATGCTAATGATTCCCATAATGGATTGAAGTTCTTACTGTTCACAGTGGTAACAAAATTAGAACAGAAATTTTAATGTTTAAGGAATTAATAATGTTAAACTTGTATAGGAAGAAATCGTTTTTTCTGAGTTCCTCAGTTTAAAACTGAGTAATTACAATTTAACTGTATTTCTGCTTCTCTCAGACAAAAGAAATAATTAAAATCCAGGCATTCCTCAGAGCAAATAAAGCTAAGGATGACTACAAAACTCTGAGTGAGTATTTTAATACTTCATGTACTACAATTGAGGTTTTTCTTCAACTTTGTGAATCTCAATCTCTGCTACAATTTCACCATTTTCCTGTTGCTGTTCTCTTTATGATCTCATTTTTTTGGATCACTTATGAGTTTGTGGTTGAGATTAGGCTGGTACCCATGCTTAGGCTAACTATCTGCCAGTACAGTTTGCAGAATGATTTGTTATGGCAATGTGCAGAGAGCAAGTGGAGCGTTGTGTACATCAGCTACATCTGGAATTAATGTCTGATAGTTAGACATTGGGATTCCATTCAGCTGAACTGCAAGTGACCCCACAGTCTATTATAATTGTGCCAACTGCAGGTTGATCTAACTACGAATAATTCTGAAAGCAGAATTATTATAATGAAGCAGTCATCTATATCAACAGTTCTGTATCGTAATTCTTCATTTGAAGAATCCAAAGGCTGAGTTAGGAAATGGGAATTTGGGTCTGTTCTGATCAATGCCTGTTTATTGGTGTTCAAATTATTGTTCACTTAAAAGATCTGATATTTGAGTTTTAAAAAGAAAATGTGACAGGTGTCCTCATTGCTCTTTTTTCATTTCTTTCTTCCTTCCCTCATCCTTGACTCCCTCATTACTTCCTTGAGCTTACATTATTCGGAGTGTAGGAAAAAGAGTCAGCAAATTAGCAGTTTGAGTCTGTTCCATCTTTAGATCACGGCTTTTCTTAACGAATGAATGAATTAGCTTTACTGTCACATGTACTCACGAGTACAGCAAAAAGTTTACAAGTTGCTACTCGCAGAGCGTACTAAGCTATCTGTTCATTAACTTCATTTAGCTGTCTCCGCTCCACATAACTTAGATTTTTCTTTATTGCCTGATGATTGATTGATTGTCTTGAAAGTTTCAAATATCCCAATATTCACAGCCTTTTAAGGCAAAGAATGACTGATTCCTGCTTCAAAGATTAGACTTGTGTTTTGAATATGTGTATTTTTCAGATTGAAATATTACGATTAGTACTGCAAGTTTTGATTGATTGGAAACTTCTGTTTTTCTGGACATACATTCACTGGAATGATTTTTCTCAGGTGATGACGTACTACAGTAGTTTGAGAATGGCAGGAGAAATACTTGGAACGAGTAACCGTCCTTCAGGATTCTCAGTTAATCTTATCTAATTGCTCGTGAATGCAGTTACAGAGGGGCTTAGATTTAAGGTGATTGATAAAAGGACTACAGTGACTTGAAGAAAAAACATTTTCATCCTGAGGGTGGTGAGTGGTTTGATGGTTGAGGTGGACACTGGCAACTCATTTAAAAGGATCCATGATCTGCACTTGAAGTGCTTTAGCCGACAAGGGCGAGATGCTGGTATGTGGGATTAGAATAGGTGGCTGGTTTGCTCAACTGGTACAGATGTGATGGGCTGAATGACCTCCCTTTTGCTGTAACTTCTCTATGGAGTGAAGGTTTATGTGAAGGCTGTAGAAGCACTGAGAATGTGGATGATATACGGCTTAAGGAATCTGATGTACATTTGGACACTTTTTATATGAGGATAAGTTTTACAGGCAGTTACATCCTGTTACTGTAATGAACCCCTGGAGACTGTTAGAAAGGATTACTTACCATTGTAGTAAGCAGTGGGGAGAAATTTTGCCAAATAAAGTCATGCTAACGCTGTTTGAGAAGTTGTGAAGACATGAGGAATCAAGGAGAGAAGAGAGACTTGTTTGTGTAGGTGAGGCAGCCTCCTTGAACTGAGTGGGAATGCAGAATAGCTTAAGATGAAAAGGAATGCAACTGTAATAGAGGACTGTATAGTTCGGGGAATAGGTATAGTTCTCTGCTCACAACACAAATCCTGAAGGCTGTTATTTCCTAGTGCCAGAGTTAGGGACTGCAACCCTGGGCTGGAGCGGAGCTTTGAGTGAGAAGAGAAGGATCCAGTTGTTGTGGTGCATGTGGGTAGGTATTACCTAGATAGGACTGAGATGAGAGGTTCCACTGTTGAAGATAAGCAGTCAGGGGCTATGTTAGAATGCAGAACCTCAAACTGGTAATCTCTAGATTACTACCTGAGCCATGAGCAAATTAGTAGAAGATAGATCAGATCAGAGTTAAATGCATGTTTCAGAAATTGCTGCGGACACGGACACCAGTACCAGGAAAAGGCTGAGCTGTTCTGACAGGGCAGTCATCACCTGAATAGTATTGTGATCAATGTCCTTGCATATCTCATAACTAGATCTGTAGAGAAGGCTTTTAACTAAGTGGTATGGGGAGGATTAACAAGAGAAGAAGTTTGGGAAGTTAAAGGCAAGGCCAAAGTTCAGGGTACCAGTATGGATAACGATAACTAGAGTGTAACTGGAAGTGCATGCAAACTTGAGTGCATCATCAATATAGTCAGAGTAGGGGAAAATAAAGCTTAAGACTAACTTGGGAAGGAGGGTTTGGGTGAAGGGGGATCCAGAAGTCTAAAGACAAAAGTTAAGACCATGGAAAAGCATGCTGACAGGCTGAATGGGTAGGGAGTAACAGAGCCTTTAGTATTAATAGTGCATCAGACAATAAGGCCCATGTAGGGAGTAGAGTCTTAGAGATGTTCAATACAGAAACTGACCTTCAGTCCAACTCATCCATGCCGACCAGATATCCTAAATTAATCTATTCCCATTTGCCAGTGTTTGCCCTCTAAACACTTTCTATTCATATACTCATTCGAATGCCTTTTAAATGTTGTAATTGTACCAGCCTCCTCCACTTCCTTCGACAGCTCGTCCACATACGCACCGCCCTCTGCGTGAAAAAGTTGCCCCTTCAGTCCCTTTTTAAATCTTTCCTCTCTCACTTTAAACCTATGCCCTCTCGTTTTGGGTTCCCCCACCCTGGGAAAGGATCTTGCCTCTTTACCCTATCTATGCTCCTCCTGGTTTTATAAACTTCTGTAAGGTCACTCTTCAGCCTCTGACACTTCAGGGAAACTAGCCCCATACTATTCAGCCTCTCCCTATAGCTCAAATCCTCCAACCCTGGCAACATCCTTGTAAATCTTTTCTGAACCCTTTCAAGCTTCACAACATCCCTCCTATAGTAAGGAGACCAGAACTGCATGCAGTATTCCAAAAGTGTGCTAACCAATGTCCTGTACACCCGCAACATGACTTCCCAACTCCTATACTCAGTGCACTGACCAATAAAGGCAAATACACCAGATGTCTGTCCTTCACTCTGCTATCTACCTATGACTCCACTTTCACGGAACTATGAACCAAGGTCTCTTTGTTCAGCAACACTTACCATTAAATGTATAAGTCCTGCTCTGATCTGCCTTTCCAAAATGTAACACCTCACATTTATCTAAACTAAACTTCTCTTTGTTACTACTTCAAAACTCAATTAAGGTAGTATTTTTAAAATAGTTAAAGTTGAAATCACTTATTCTGAATGCACAGTGTCCACAAAAATAGATTACAAAATGACAAAAGTAGAGCTTATAATTTTTATATAGATATATAAAAGGTTTAGATCGAATTGCCGTTAGAGGGAGAGAGTTTGGATTATACTTTGTGGGCTTCTCATACCCCAGCATAAATGTCAGGGGCAAGCCCACTACCACTTAGTTGATGTGTCCTATTGTAATTTTTTCAGCTAGCAGTCCTTTAGTATAAGGCCGGACTATCCATCTGCAAAAGGTCACTGACTTGGAGTCTTCTTTTTAGATACCATAGTTTATCATTTCATTGGCTTTGTGGATTGTGTCTCTTCACTGAATGTGTCAATTACTGTCTCCGAAATTTATATTACTCTATTTCTTTAACAATGTAGAGTGAAAGTGTCTCCACCATTTTACCTTTTCATGTATAACATTATATACGCATTGGCACTATATTGTTTCTCCCCTATTATGGGGCCCACTTGTGCATTGTCCAGCTCATTCTGTCAGGCTGCGTCCTTCGATTGCCCTGACTCTGTGTTCAGCAACATTGAGCAATTCTCAGCAATTTGCACTGAGTTTCTGGGCCTGTCATACAATATAAATTATAAACAGCAGTGGTAAGAACTCCCCCTTATTCATTTCCTTACCCTTAAGGAAATTTCTTACCTATAAACCCAGGTTGGTTTTGAATTACCTCAGTTTTGAGTTTAGTGAGAAATCTTCCATGTGGAGCGTAACTGAAAAGTATTTTGAAAATTTCGATAGGTGTGTGAGAGTTTGCCACCCTTGCCTTAGAATCTGATGAAGGATTGACTTCCTTAAAATTAAGTGCTTGGTTAGTCAGAATCTCCCTGTTATTTGCTCAGTTGTTATGTGTATAATTGAGCAATTGTCAATGATGTTCGATAATTGATTCCATTGTATTACAATAAGTCTGATATATAACTTACTGTAAGGTATTGCTTTAAAATAAATTATAACACAAATGTTGAGAGATTTAGAAGGGAAGAACGTTTTCTTAATTTTGTGGAACATATGTTTGATGTAAATGTCTTGTGGAAACCAGTGCCAGTTAAATTAACTTGTTGTTTATTTTCTGTCTGGGAGCTGGCTATGTTGGCAAATGATATAACTTTAAAAACACATTAGTGCAAACTGCTCTAAATGAATTAATTTAACTGGAGCCAAACCTTTGGACAAGTACATTTAATTAAATGTTTAAAACATCACCCGAATTGCTGGGGTGAGGGTGGAGGAGTCAGAATAAATGCCTTGTACTTGTTCTTTACTTCTGGTCAGAATTAACTGTATCGTCGTCACTACTGAATCCAATGGATAATTGATAAATAACAGGATTAAAGGTAAAAAAAGTGTAAATTCCTGAGGAGTTGGAAGAATTCTTGGCTGCACGTGTATGCCTTCAACATCATCTAGGACTGCGCTAATAAGTGTCAGGTGACATTCCTACCTCGAATACCAGGAAATAACGACCAGCAGTTACAGAAACTGTTCGCCATCATCAATATCCCAGGACTCCTCAATGACCAGAGGCTCACCTGGACAGACCTTAATGCTGTGGCAGCTAAAGTAGGTCAGAGAGTTTAATATGCTATGTTAATGGACTCGCCACCTGATTTTCTCCCACGTACAAGACAGGAATGTAATGGAATATGCTCTGCTTTTTTGAATGGGTGCAGCAGCAAAGATGTTTGAAGCTCGACAACATCTAGGACAAAGTATTCTGCTTGGCATTTCTTCCACACAGATAAACACCCACTCCCTTCACAGATTGGTGCACTGTGGCTGCAGTTTGTATTGTCTACAATAAAACGCTTGTCAAGGCTTCTTTTGGCTGCTGCTCCTAACCCTGTGACCATCAGAACACTATATCGCCTGCAATTTCCTATCCATGTCACCAATCACTCCTGACTATAGACATCAGTTGCCCACTGTGGAGTTGAGCTTTAATGACTCCATACTGACAACTTGAAAACAGGTCAACCAGCTGAGGATTTATGAAATCCAGCAACGTTTATGATCACTTCCTGGCACCAGCATTTATTTACAGATTGTTTTAAGCTATGTTTAAATTCTCCAGCTGCCGTAGTGAGATTCGATCTCATTTTGTCTCGATTAAAAGTGCTATTTTCAGGATCAGTAGTTTGATAGCAAGGCTATTACTGCTAAAAGTTTTGTCAAGTTATGTATTTTTGAAGTTTAGTAAAACTTTGAATCAGTTGGTTTTCTATGTTATGGTATTTTTCTTTGTGGTTTGAATGTGCAATTGTCCTTTGAATTATTATGCTTTAATTAAGGACATCTCCTGTGGTATGATACAGAGCCAGATGAACTAAAGGTTTCCCTGATTTAATCTAAATAGACTGATCTAAGCTTATCAGTTTTAAAGCTCTGCAATCAGCCACTTTTTGTAGGCTAAACCATTAGTGACCCTCACTGGAGAGCACGTATATCAGTGAGGACAGGAACTCCTCAGCTGTACATTTGTCCTGATGGAGGGTTTGTGCAGGACTGTAGAGGGTAAATTGCTGCCTTCGAGGGGTAAAAAAGCACAAGGAGTAGAGAGAAAATAAACTATTTTCATTGGAATTATTGCTTCAGTATGAAAGCACCATACAAGATGATTAGGGGTTTAGATAGGGTCGACAGTGAGAATCTTTTTCCACGTATGGAGTCAGCTATTACAAGGGGGCATAGCTTTAAATTAAGGGGGGGTAGGTATAGGACAGATGTTAGGGGTAGGTTCTTTACTCAGCGAGTCGTGAGTTCATGGAATGCCCTGCCAGTAGCAGTGGTGGACTCTCCCTCATTATGGGCATTTAAGTGGGCATTGGATCGGCATATGGAGGATAGTGGGCTAGTGTAGGTTAGGTGGGCTTGGATCGGCGCACCATCGAGGCCGAAGGGCCTGTACTGCGCTGTATTCTTCTATGTTCTATGTACTTTCTAGTTGTGTGTTTGTTTTTCCTCCTTTAGTCAGTGCGGAGGAGCCCCCGCTGAATGTTGTACGTAAATTTGTTCACCTGCTGGATCAGAGTGCCTTGGATTTCGAGGAGGAGCTGGAAGTTACAAGAATAAGGGAGGAAGTTGTTACCAAAATCCGATCCAATCAGCAGCTAGAGAAGGATCTCAACCTAATGGACATTAAGATTGGGCTTCTTGTGAAAAATAGGATAACATTACAGGTCTGTATCTGTCTTATGTTCTTCCAATGCCAATTCTTGCATTCATAAACTTTCTCCCACCCACCGCTGCTGTCTCTTCCCCCACTGACCCTACTCTCCTCTTGTTCAACCTCATGATTCCATTCCACGCAATTACCTCATTATCCCATCTTCTCTCCTCTTAAACCTCTCTGCACTCTCCACTCCCCTTTTACAGCATTCCTCACTATGTAACTGTCTGAGAAAGCGAAGTTTGAAATCCTGCAAAGTAAGGGGCACTATTACCTTGCGAAGAAAGTATTTGTGTCATCCTTTGGAACAGATGAAGGAATAGAAATATTAATTCAATGGAATAGTAGGATGTTTAGCAGCAGCGGTACAATTCCAGTTTTGAGAAGAGTTCCATCTCTGAAAACACATCACATCTAATCTTTTCCCATTTTCCCAACAGGATGTGATTTCCCACAGCAAGAAAATGGATAAGAAGAACAAGGGCCAGGCTATGGAAGTCATTTCGGGTGACAAGCAAGGACTAAAATCACTCAGCAAGGAAAATAGGAAAAAACTGGAAGCATACCAGCATCTCTTCTACTTGCTTCAGGTAGCAAATTGGAGATAATGTTTTTGAAGAAGTAAAGTATAAAATAGACCAACAGGAATTCAGTTTGGCTGGTCTTTATTTCAATGTTAAGATTTTCTGGACCTAGAGACTCATTCCTTTTGTGGGTGTAAGGTTCGTCCTGGATTGTTTTGCAGTTACCACAGGAATGTGACTCCATGCCATTTGTAGGCACTGATTGTTTTCCGATCCACTACCTCAGCAATGAACAACTTGCTCAATAGTGCTTTCTAAAAACAAAAATGGATTTTGTCGTCCTGCTGTAATATGAGCGTAATATGAGCTGTCGCTTCACCATTATCACTTGTAACTAGTGCCAGCATGTGATCAATTATCTCAGCAATTGGATTTTATTTTATTCCTTGACTGAACGAGTTTGGCTCATGTGGCAAAAGAGAGACTCGAGCATCTCTGTGCTGTTGTTCCATGATAGCAGTTGCCAGCTGGCGAACTGTGGAATCAGTCTCATCAAACGCAATTTGATTACATTGCATAGCTGATCCACATACTGCTTCCGTTCCATCTGTCTATCATGATGTTGCTTCATAAATTTGCATAACGTGTTTAGCTACCTATTCCTATTCTCACAAGTTTTGTTGCATCAACATCTCCATTCAAAGATGTCTGGTTTAAATTCTGCTCTCAGCTAACATTTTGTAGTTAGTTGCTTCCATTTTGTTTGAACTGTGATACTTTAACTGGTGCCACCAAATAGGTAAAGATCTATCAGCTGATTTGGACACACTGTGCCTGCGAATGTTACAAACTGACAACACCTAAAAGTGTATTGCCCAGATGCAAGAAGAGAACAAAAGTAAAAAGAAACCTCAAATTCACTTGATTAAAAACTTGTTTTTTAGGTGTTAGATGTTGGATAGTGCATTGGCAATTCTACATGAGAACAAATGGGGATTGGCACCAGTACTTCTTGAGCATGCTTTAATATCTGGCTCATGGTGGGACCAGCACCAGTGTTGTCCTACTCAGCCTGCGGTTATGCACATGACCAGGAGGAAGTTTCATAAAGAAGTGTTGAATTATGTTTTTGAGTAATAATTGTTCATAAGGCTAACCCTTTGAGCCAATGTTTCTGTTTTCCATCCCAGACAAATCCAACCTACCTAGCCAAATTGATCTTCCAGATGCCTCAAAACAAGTCAACTAAATTCATGGATACTGTCATCTTCTCCTTATACAACTATGCATCAAACCAGCGAGAAGAATATCTGCTGCTAAAACTCTTTAAAACTGCTTTGGAGGAAGAAATCAAGTATGTTGGCTCAGGGACTCTTCTTTGGAAGGTCACTGGACTCGTAACATTAATTCTACTTCCTCTCCACAGATGCTGCCGTACCTGCTGAGATTTCCCAGCAATTTCTGTTTCTGTGTGAAGGCAAATAAAAAATGGTGTGGCCGTGAACCTTTTCTCTTTTATAAAATTTGCCTTGCAAAGAAACAGTGAGCCCTACAATCATAATGACAGAACTGAAAGCTCTCACATATGAGGAAGAGGCTCTAAACATGTTTACTTCCAAACCCCCTGAAACTAGCAGCTGGAAATAACAAAAAATGACTGCAGACACTAGCCATGTAGCTTTGATTAATGGAACTTTTTTTTTTAATGATCTTGTATCCAGTTGAAGTTGTATATAAAATTAGGAGCTTTATACAATATGATTGTTGTCATGTTCCTTGTAATTACAGTGCAAAGCATCATATACTAAAAGAAGGAAAAATGTACACTGGCCATAACTATAAATTGTTTTAGCATTATGGATAAAAATCAGAATATGTTCCTTTTTAATATCAAGGCAGAGAGAATGGCTATCTATTGGTGACACATGAACATTCAAGTATATGGATATGTATGCTATACTGCAAAATGAATTCTTAATCACCATAGTTAGCCAAAAGCAAACAGTAATAGCTTGCCATCCCTTAATGTTAAAGAATAAAGTTGCAAATCTAAGATATTTAATGAAACGTGACAATGTTGTGCAATATGATTAAATATTTATCATTTGAAAATAAAAATTCAGAAGCAAGTGCTTTAACTGAGTTCTGAGAATGTACGGAGTAGCTTTTCTTTGGCGAAGGCGTGAATTAAAGCTCTTAAATTCTGCACATGTTTTCTCTTATGTTTACGAAATACAGGTCTAAGGTGGATCAGGTTCAAGATATTGTCACTGGAAACCCCACGGTCATTAAAATGGTGGTCACCTTCAACCGTGGTGCACGTGGACAGAATGCTCTCAGGCAGCTGCTTTCTCCTGTAGTAAAAGAAATAATGGAGGATAAAACTCTCTCGATCAATACAAACCCAGTGGAGGTATATAAGGCCTGGGTAAATCAAATGGAGATGCAGACTGGTGAAGCCAGGTTGGTAACATAATTGACAAATTAATAATCGATAAGTGTGTACAAGCTCACCTTTTTGGTAGTTTTATTGTAATAGAAGAATTTTTCAACACAGAAGCAAGTCATATAGTCTAGCCCAGATCAAGTCATATAGTCCATTCTATGTTAGCTCGTCAAATAAGCTTGGTATGGATATTAATCCCATTGTATACATATAGTGTTCAAACTTTGGGACTCGAGCCATGTTTCCTTTTGAGCCTTTCTGGGTGTTGGTTACCTGTTACTCATCTGGTGTCAACCCAAAACAGATTCCTGGCATGTGTTATGCAACCTTTTCAGTAGAAGCTTCAATCCACTACTCCCTGAATGAGTTGGATCACGAAAAGCACATTCCAGGACAGCTGCTGAATGCAAAACAGCAAATACAAATGGATGGGATAAATTCCATAATGTTGTAAAAGTTGACCAAAGTCCAGTGAGAGAACGCTGTATGTTTTTGCATAGTTGCAGTTTCCAGGTGCTAGATTGGGTCAAGGGCAATCAATTAAAACCCCTTTGTGTTCCTCTTTTTTTATGTTATCTTTTTTTTACATACTATTTTTTTCTCTTAATTTTATTATTCCTGACTCTTAGCTGAGAATAACTTTCTGTGCATCTGTATTACACTGAAGAAAGGTTAGTTCAGTAATGTCATTTAGGGAAGGAAATCTGCCATCCTTTCCTGGTCTGGCCTACATGTGACTCCAGACCACGGCAATGTGATTGACTATCAACTGCACCCCCATTGTGCCATTAGGGATGGGCAAAAAATACTGGCCGAGCCAGTAACATTCAAATCTCATGAATGAATTTTTAATAAAAGTTAAAAATTACTGGAAGGAGATTTGATAGGGATTTTTAAAATCACGAATGGGGTGGATAGAGCAAATGGAGAGAAGTTATTCCCACTCGTTTAAAACAAAAATGGATCTGCGGTGATATGCAAAGGAAGCAAGGGTTACATGAGAAAAAACGTTATCGCTCAACGAGTAGTTAAGGCATGTAATGCACTGCCTGGAAATCTTGTGGAGGCAGGTTCAGTTGAGGCATTCATAATGGTGTGTATAGTTCTGGGGCAAGAACAGGAGGTTGGCACTGAGTAATGATGCTTATTTGAAGAGCAGGTGCAGGTATGATAGGCTGAATGGCCTGTGCCGTAACAGTTCTGTGGTTCTGATTCACTATTATAGACTTCTTTTCTAAAAAACAAAATTAAGCTGATGTAATGGAGGCTTTAATTTATTCCCCATTGTGTCAGGAAGAAACAAATTATCGAGATCATTACAAAATTGTTTACTTGAAGTTGTGTACTTCACCTGGTCTTTAAGTTAATGCCTAGAGTAAGCCAGCTTAAAGATTGATGAGGATGTCATGCTGCAGCTCGGTGTGCTGTCTTTAGAATGGAATTTTAGATTGGAAAACCACAATATTGTGGTCAAATTCACACTGCATCAGGAACAGTAACTCAATCGCAGTTTGATCTGAATGGGCAGACAGTGGCCAGAGGGATGCGATCACTGTCTGCTTAAAGATGGCAAACAGGCCTTGGAAGTTGGAGTGTCAATAGCAGGTCCTCCAGCATGATGGGAGCTGCAGCCTGCCAATGTAGTGAAGGGCAGCACGATGGTTCACTGGTTAGCTCTGCTGCCTCACAGCTCCAGGCACCTGGGTTGGATTCCACCCTTGGGTGACTGTGCAAACTCCACATGGACAATCTCTCCATGTCTGCTTCGGTTTTCACCCACAATCTGAAGATGTGCATGTTGGGTGGATTGGCCATGCTGAATTGCCCATAGTGTCCAGGAATGTGTAGATTAGGTGCACTAGCCACGGCAAGTGCATGAGTCAGATAGGGGGAGTGGGTCTGGGTTGCTCTTCAGAGGTCAGTGTGGACTTAATGGACCGAATGGCCTGCTTCCACATTGCACAGAATCTATGAAACCAATGAAGACTGAGAGCAAGAATGCCTCCATTTTGGGACATCCTCTTATATTCATTGTACATTTCATTTGAAATTACAAATAGCTGTAGCTGCTAGCCCCCACATCCTGTGGAGGACCAGTCCCTCACTAGCTTGGCTGCAGCCAGGTGATAATGGTGGAGGTAAGGGAATGTCAAAGTGATCCCTAGAGCACTGCCCCCACCCCCACCCCCACCACCTTGATCTGCCAACAGGAGACTGCCTGCAGACATCTGCAGCGCTCCTGATTTGTTGATTAAATGAGTGGGTGATTGAGGTGGGTTAGTGGTTGCAGATACGGACATTATAATTGTTGCACCACTTGAGGGAAAATACTTGTTCCCAGATATGCAGAAACGTCAGCACACTGGCTGACTTCATGAAATTCTACATCTTCCTTGCCCTGTATTCCTGCCTGTGTATCAGCATTATAACCTTGTCCCATGTGTTTTGAAATCTAGAATCCATATACAGAGGAACCTCGATTATCCTAAGGACATGGGTGGGGAGTATTTCGCTCAGTTCATCGGATGTTGGATAACATAGTTAACCACACAACGGGACCTCGCATTGTTGTTTGGATCATCTGAAATCACTCCCCACCCCTATCCGCTTTCCACAAAGACCATTCCCTCCGTGACTACCTGGTCAGGTCCACGCCCCCTTACAACCCACCATCCCATCCTGGCACCTTCCCCTGCCACTGCAGGAATTGCAAAACCTGTGCCCACACCTCCTCCGTCATCTCCATCCAAGACCCCAAAGGAGCCTTCCACATCCATCAAAATTTCACCTGCACCTCCACAAATGTCATTTACTGCATTCCTTGCTCCCGATGCGGTCTCCTTTACATTGGGGAGACTGGCGCATTCTCGCAGAGCGCTTCAGGGCACATCTCCAGGACAACCGTACCAATGAACCCCACCGCCCCGTGGCCGAACATTTCAACACCCCTCCCACTCTGCCGAGGACGTGCAGGTCCTGGGCTCCTCCACCGCCACTCCCTCACCACCCGCTGCCTGGAAGAAGAACGTTTCATCTTCCGCCTCGGAACACTTCAACCCCAGGGCATCAATGTGGACTTCATCAGTTCCCTCATTTCCCCTTCCCTCACCTCACCCCAGTTCCAAACTTCCAAGCACCGTCCCCTTGACCTGTTCTACCTGTCTATCTTCCTTCCCACCTATCCTCTCCATCCTCCTCTCCGACCTATCACCTTAACCTCTTCCTCCATCCACCTATTGCACTCTCAACTATCTTCTTCCCAGCCCCTTCCACTCCCATTTATCTCTCCACCCTGGAGGCTTCCAGCCTCATTCCCGATGAAGGGCTGCTGCCCGAAACGTCAGTTTTCCTATTCCTTGCATACTGCCTGACCTGCTGTGCTTTGCCAGCACCACTCTAATCTTGACTCATCTGAAATTCAGTTAATCGAATGCCGGATAATCGAGGTTCATATGTAACCCTAATCTCTTTTCTCATGTACTTCAGTTTGGAATGGGTAGATAATTTCACTCAAATTATTGAGGATTCCGCACTCTGATTCAGTTTTTTCTCTTTTCAATAATTCATTTACTGGTGTTTCTAATCAAAGCTATGAATTGCATGTCTAAGGAAATATTACATTGTATTGCATTTGCAGCAAACTGCCATATGATGTCACAGCAGAACAGGCCTTGTCACATGCAGAAGTCAAGACAAAACTTGAAACCTCAATGCACAACCTGCAAGCAGTCACCGATAAGGTTCTCATGTCCATTAGCACATCCTTGGATACCATTCCGTAAGTATCATATGTCATAGAATCGTAGAATGTCAGCATCCATGTGGAAGTCTTTAGCCCATTAAGCCTATTCTTGGAGATCTGTGAACAAGCTTCCAGTTATACCCATTGTCTATCTCTATACGTTGCAGATGGATTCAGAATTGAGATATTACATAGAAACAAATATTAGAAATCAGTGCAATTGAAATTTGTTTTAAATATACCAAAAATCATTGTGTATTTTCATATTTCACAGTTATAAACTGCAGTTACATTTGTATCCATAAGTGTTGACTTGGCTTTTGTATGCAGCAACCATTAAATTTAACCAAAGTTTGATAGCATTTCCACTCATTGGACACTGATTTTGTTTAAAATACAATGCCAGCTTCAGCCTTATGTCATTGCCAAACTTGTTTGCAAAAGTAAAGTGCCCTGAAGGTATTTTCATCTGTACTTACTTTTTATTTTAATGAATGGTATACACTGACACTTTCTCGATTCCTATAGTGACTAGATTCCTAGATTCCCTACTGTGTGGAAACAGGCCCTTCGGCCCAACTAGTCCTTACCGACCCTCTAAAGAGTAACCCACCCAGACCCATTCCTCCTGACTAATGCGCCTAACTCTATAGGCAATTTAGCATGATCAATTCACCTAACCTGTACATCTTTGGACTGTGGGAGGAAACCGGAGCACCCAGAGGAAACCCACGCAGAAGCAGGGAGAATGTGCAAACTCCACACACAGTTGCCCGAGGCTGGAATCAAACCCGGGTCCCTGGCGCTGTGAGGCAGCAGTGCTAACCACTGAGCCACCATGCCGCCATTAGCATTTCTTTACAAACTGAGTCAGTTGTTGCAAATGTTTCCAAGATCATCAAAATTAAAAATCTGTTTGAAGATATTGAAATAGTCATTGCAGTTCATTCATTTCTTGGTCCTAAAACAAGGATCACAAATTTTCAATGTGTTATCTCACTCTGGATAAGCACCTGACGGCATCTTATGCTTTTGTGAGCTCGCCCCAGCGGTCAACTCAAATCAGCCATTTTAAAATATGGGGCTGAAGTCAGAACAGGGTGCTCTTGCAATATTTCCTCTACGTGCCATTATCGATGAATGTTCATGTTTAATTTTCAGCAGCAAAACAATACCTACCTTCAGTTGGTACCGGTTTCCTATAAATGAGCAATGCACAATGCTGACAACCCCTCATTAGGCAAGTTGCCAGTTTATTTAAATTAGTCACAACACCTCCGATTTGTCCACATGTTTAGACATGCACTCCAAGAATCGCACCTATTCTGCACCCAAAATTGGACTTAAACCAATTTTATCATCGTCCTGCTTATTAAGCTGTCATTGAATTAACAGCTACTTGCCTACCACTCTAGCTTTTGATTCTGAATTCATTGATCAAATGATTCCAAGGACTTGATAACTGGTCTCAAGCAGAAAGTAAATTCGTTAACATTATATCGAACTGTAGATCCTGTTTTCTTAATTCAAATGAAACTCTGGAGAGCTTTATTGATTTTCATCTGGATTTCATTTGTATTAGATACCTATGTACAAGTTGATTTAAATGTACTTTGCTCAGGTTTTTTTTCCTCTACTCCATAAAACAAAAGACTGATTTGCCCTTAGCAGCGATAGTAACAAGTGTTATAGAGCAATTTGTACTGGTCCTGCTGCTCATCTGGTATCAGTTCCTTTCTTCCCGATGCTCACCCATGTTACACTAAACTATAGAAAAATAAACTATCTGAATTATTTTTTCAAATATTGTGATTATGAATAAATGCATACTTAATTTTAAACTAAGACTCCAATGTGTGATTCTGGTTTGTGTAACTTGCATTTTCTGCTAGTATCAACAGGAACTGATGGTTAGGTCTGAAGTGATATTTTTTATAACAGACTTAAAGTATTAATGATAATGTGTAGTGATAAAGTCAACATTCAGAGACTATCAGCAAATATTTATGCAAGTATCTAGAAATGCATAAGTTGATCAATGAGAAACCAGAATTGATTTGAGGCTGGTCATTTTTAACTAAAAATTACCGTTTTTAGGTGACCTACCCCTTACCCAACACTACGGGCAATTTAGCATGGCCAATTCACCTGACCCTGCAGTTGATCAATGAGAAACCAGAATTGATTTGAGGCTGGTCATTTTTAACTAAAAATTACCGTTTTTAGGTGACCAACTGCAAAAGTAAATGCATGTAATCTGTAACAATTTTCAGATTAGATTTGATGAGCTTTTGGATTGATTGACATTTAAGAAAAGTTTTGGCATTTTGAAATCCCAATGATTTGCGTAAAAACCTGGTTGGTTGAGTAAAAAACTCAATGTATTGGAGTAAATGAATGTTGCTCAGGTTAGACAAGGGTCAGTTCTGAATTATTTTATCCACTGCATTTGAAGAGCATATGGACTTGTGCAGAGGAAGTGCAAACATGAAATCTTCAGACTCTGTAAAAGGAGGGAACTTGGTTAGCAGCAAGGAGAATAGTAAATATGTCTGGATGATATGTTGAGCAGAAGGGATAAATTCAATTTAATTTGAATTTGAGGGCCAATCCATGATGGATGAAAGAAAATAGGGATAGAAAATGCAAAATGGAAAAACACTGAAGATGGGTGAACTAAAAAATAAAGCTATTCCTTCATGAAATTATGAATGCAGAAGGGCGTACCCATTCAGGAGACTGGAATTGAATTTTAGAAATAAAGGCAGAGTTAATAGCGCATTGAGTGGAGAGCAGAACAATGGTATTAGAATAACCGAGAGATGCATAGGCAAATTTTCTCTTCTTAAATGGTAGGTTGTACTTTGGAATCTTCCTTCAATAAAACATGCTTAGTCTTGTTCACCATACTTGAATTCCATTCCTGTACTGGCCATAAAGATCCAGTCTTCTGTACTTCACCCTTCAGCTGAGCCATGTGATCCTCTGGTTAAACTCTCTACCACTCCTCTCGTGCTCGTGCTCGCTCACGCTCTCGCTCTCTAGAGAGAGAGAGAAGCCCTGTCATCCTCTGGGACAATGGTAACTTTACCTTTTGCTGGTGGTAGCTAACAATTAAAATAAAATTTAGTTCTAACTGAGATGTACTTTGCTAGCTGGATAATCTGCATGGAGTAAAAGCATCACACTAAAACTCTCAGCGTAGAGTCACAGAAATGTACAGCACAGAAACAGACCCTTCTTTCCAACTCGTCATGCTGACCAGATATCCCAACCCAATCTAGTCTTACCTGCCAGCACCCAGCCCACATCTCTCCAAACCCTTCCTATTCATATACCCGTCCAGATGCCTTTTAAATGTTACAATTATACGAGCCTCCACCATAGGGTTTTTGCCTGAAAAGTCGATTCCCCTGCTCCTTGGATGCTGCCTGACCTGCTGTGCCTTTCCAGCACCACACTCACTCGAATCTCCATCATCTGCAGTCCGCACTTTCATTTCCTCAGGCAGGCCATTCCATACACATACTGCCCTCTGCATGAAAATGTTGCCCTTAGATGTCTCTTTTATATCTTTCCCCTCTCACCCTAAACCTATGCCCTCTAGTTCTGGACTCCCCCACCCCAGGGAAAAGACCTTGTCTATTTATCCTATCCATGCCCCTCATGATTTTATAAACCTCTATAAGGTCATCCCTCAGCCTCCGATGCTCCAGGGAATACAGCCCCAGTCTATTCAACCTCTCCTTATAGCTCAAATCCTCCAACCCTGGCAACATCCTTGTAAATTTTTTCTGAACCTTTTTCAAGTTTCACAACATCCTTCCGATAGGAAGGAGACCAGAATTGCATGCAATATTCCAACAGTGTCCGAACCAATGTCCTGTACAGCTGCAACATGACCTTCCAACTCCTGTACTCAATACACTGACCAATAAAGGCAAGTATAACAAAC
>NC_057711.1:33468691-33487172 GCF_004010195.1 Chiloscyllium plagiosum | reverse complement strand
ATATCCTATAAAATGAAGCATCCCTGATGAAATCTTGTTAAAATTCCTTTGTGTTTGTAACATCGAATTCACAACACAGAATTTATTGGTGTCTGTGATTCTTACATTTATAACCATTAGATTCGCATTCTCCCACATGTTGACAAGATAGTTTCTATTCTGTCAAATCCTTTCGTAATTTTGAGCTCAGCAGTTGGAGAATGACCTAATGAGAGAGGAAAAGGAAAGTCCCAACTAGTGTGACTTTAACCCTTTAGTTCTGGTGTTAGTTTTGTAAATTTCTTCTGTAATCCTGTATAAGAACAGGGTATTGCGTTTTTGGACTACCATGCAATGTGTCTAATTCTATGCAATCATAACAAAACTGCAATAAAAGGCAACTTTAGGATATTAGTTGCTCGTATATTTGAAAATAATTTTCTTTATTAACACTCCAAATTTGACTGCTTCTCAAAAGGTTTTGTCTCTGAGAGGCTTTTTTCATTATTTTGACTGGTGCACTGAAGGGTATAATCGTTTACTATCCTAAAGATTGCTATTCATATTTTGTTTAATACATTATAAAGTTTAGTTCATCTCAAAGTATCAGGGAGGTGTCTATACTGTCGATACAACCAGCTGTGAATGACAGTCAGCTTGTCAAATCCATCATCATGTTTTCCAGCTTAGTTAAGTTTCTTCCAACTAGGTTAGTTCCTAAATTCTAAGACATTTCAACTAATTTTTTTTCTCTTTGCTGATATGACTTAGTGGTGTGACCTTTTGGAAACTGTGTCCCCTAGTTATAAACCTAAGCTTGCCCTTTACAAGAATGAGTAAATACTGATCTCTGACATTCTCCATGGATCTAATCCTGCTCCTGGCTTTTTGTGAGAGTCAAAATGTTTACTGAAATATTCATTTTGAAGGTTGATAATGTGTGCTCACATCATACATATGCTCACATATGCCATCAGGTGACTCCTAGTAACCTCGAAGGTATGTTTATGGTTCAGTGCAGCCAAACCGATTTCTTGCACAGTACCATATGAGGACTGAACTTTGAAACTGGAAATTACAAATCCAGTCTTGAAAGTTTAATACCTCAGTTCTCCAGAGTTTACCCAAAAATCTAGAGGGGAGACATTTTGATTTTTTTTTTGTAAAATTTGAGGGAATGAGTTCAAAACCCATACTTATCATTTAAAACACTGCAGTTTCTTTCGATGTGTAAATACAACTACCGTATCTGAAGACTAATACCCCTGAAATACTTGTGTTGCTAATCCTCATCGTTTTACAAACCATTGTAGCTTTGGTCCTACATCTGTTAATGTATTTCAAATATGTCAATGTTCACTTTCTTATTCATCATCATATTTTGTGAAATAATGTTCTAGCCAGATATCTCTCCAGGCCTAGTTCAGTCTTTATGACTGACTAAAGTGCAGAAAAATCACACTTCTCCTGGATCCTAAAGCGAAGCAGTGTTTTTGAGGTTTTACAAAATTGGAAGCATAGATAGGAATTTCCATTCTAGTGTTGGACATCACAAGTTATAATGATTTTAAATCTTGTATGGGACATTAACAGGCCAAGTAGAGGGATGGAAGATGAGTAACACTTGACTCAGATAAGGCCACAATCTATTTATTGCTTATTTCATAATTATCTAAAAGTTGTGTCCCAGTGATTTTAATATTGATGTTTGTAGATTGTAGGCAACCTTCTTTACTATCGCTACATGAACCCGGCTATTGTTGCTCCTGATGGATTTGATATTATTGATATGACGGCTGGTGGTCAGCTCCATCCCGATCAACGGCGGAACTTGGGCTCCGTGGCAAAAGTGTTGCAGCACGCTGCCTCAAATAAACTGTTCGAAGGAGAAAATGCACAATTGTCATCTATGAATGCCTACTTATCACAGACTTATCAGAAATTCAGGTAAATTGCAATATATAGAATCTGAGGTGAAAATTTTGACATGTAAATTTATCTGCTTTAGCAAAAATAGGGAAGAATTGTTTTTATGACTATATCTTCATTATTGTTTCAATACAAAATACACTTTGGCGTTACCAGTTTTGGGTGAATTAACAATATTCAGCAGCACTGGTGTCACATGGGTGTGACTTGTAATTCAGGTACAATTGAATTGATTAGTCTGATGTTTCTGTGATTTGTTGGTAAGTATGTTCATTCAGAAAATGTGCAAAAAGGATCAGAAAAATGCAGTGTCTACTTATTGGAAACATACCCTTGTCACCTTGCTTACGCTACTGATTACAAATATATCTCATTTCTACTACAAAGTAAAAGCAGCCAAGATGGGATAGCGCTCTGGAAAAAAAGAATTTTGGTATGGCTGGTTAACTGCTCTAACACAAGAATCAATAGCTTTGAATATATTAATTTCAAGGGTGTTCAAATTAAGTCTTTTGCCATTGCTACATTGGCAATTCCAAACTCAAACTCTAGTTTTCCATTGCTTTCTGAAATTTCAGTGTCACCTCAGTGTCACTGGTAATACAAAGGCAACTGCACTCAAAATGGAGTGAGAGATGTCAAGAGTTTTTTTTCTTACTGAAATTCTCCAGTATCTCACCACCTCTTTATTTAATTGTAATGCTCGTGTTGCTCTGATTACTTAGCTGAAAGACTGCAATAGAGGATATGACATGGAGTTGATCCAGTCCTTGCATTTACTTTGCAGCAAGTTGTTGGGCAGCAGCTACATCATGGCTGTGTTCTGCCAACCCCAACCTGCAAATACTCAAGTTATTTATAAATGCCTTCCCTGGATTATAGCAGCTGGTTCTGTAAACTCCAGTCTTGTCCAAACTATGTGCTTCAGAATGACTCATTGCCTTTGCTTTCAAAATCATTAAGGGATGTCAAAGAGAAATAAATCCTGCTGGGCTGCAGTGTTAAAAGTCATGTTTGCATGGTAATCATGCTGACTCATCAGTTGTTAGAAAGTTTGTAATTGAGTGGGTGCTGGAGATGGATTTGTGTGCAAAGTACCAAAGAGCATGTACAGTGTAGCTGGAGGTGTCTTTTCCAATTTTGCAAAATAACATGAAACACCAAAAGTACATCCCTCTACTTGGCCTGTTAATGTCCCATACAAGAATTAAAATCATTATAACTGCTCTAACACATGTGGAAACTATCAAAACAGGTCAGAAGTAAACTGTTTCTGGCTGCTATACCTGAGTACAAAGAGCTTGCAGAATGATGCCAGTAGTATGGAATCCATTCCTGTACAGGCTGAGATTAGCATGCAGAGTGCCACCTTCTCAACCACTCCTGACGTGTGGTAACTCTCTGGTTAAGTTCTGCACCAGTCACCCATCTCTCTAATGAGACAGCAGCTATCAGTATAAAAGATTTAATAACAGTGCACTTGAAAACAGTGCCAGAATCAGACAATCAACATGGATTTACAAAAGGAAAATCATGTTTGACAAATCCACTGGAATTGTTCCAGGATGCAACTAGTCCAGTTGGAGGATGAACCAATGGATGTAAAATAGAAATTGCAGAACATTCTGAAGGGTCACTGGACTCGAAATGTTAACTCTGTATTAGATTAGTGAAATGAGACCTGGGTGTCTGTACACCAGTCGCTGAAAGTAAACACAGAAATGCAGCAAGCAGTGAAGAAGGCAAATATAATGTTGGCATTCATTGCAAGAAGATTTGAGGACAGGAGCTGGGATGTCTTGCTGAATTCGTACAGGAAACTCTGATCCAAAGTTCCTCGAACTGCAAAGACGTAGTATGGATATATTCAGTCTGGCGCACATTGGTTTGCAGGAACAGCCTATCATCCATCCTCTCGTCACTATTATATTTGATTTAACTCATAAATTAATGACTTGAGATTCCCTGCTTTTTACACTTGATTGTACAGACTTAACTGTTTTTAGAAACTAACAAGTCACTGGTAGCCATCTAATGCTTAAGCAGTCATTTCTAAGTAAAGAGAAGAGAAAAGCTCTGGAGACCAAAACACCAACTGAAAATCTTACTTTTCCTTGAAAGACTAGAAATATTCACAAATCATTGTCTTTTCCCACACTCCTGTCAGGCTGTGCTTTGTGACATCTCTCCGTCATTGGTCTTATTGCAGTTTCACCTTTCAATCCACACCTTTTATTCTCTTATACTTGCCTCTCTGGAGAGTTTACTTCTTGCAAAGTTAAAAATCACACAACACCAGGTTATAGTCCAATAGGTTTATTTGGAGGCACTAACTTTCGGAGTGCTGCTGCTTCATCAGGTGGTTGTGAAGAAAAATCCTAAGACACAGAATTGATAGCAACAGGATTGCAGTGTCATGGAGTGTAATGTTAAACAAATTTAGCTTAAGTCTTTCATCTTTTAGATCATGTTAGTTTTGGTTCCTTCATATGTAAATCCCAGAACCTTTTTAAAGTTACATTCTCAAGATAGCTTTAACAATAGGTGCCGTCTCCACTCAGATCCACACATTGAGGGTGTGAAGTTAAAGTCTGTCAGTGTCCAAATGTTCTAAAGTGGGTTTTACAGAATCTTACATGGATTTATGCAGTTTTTGAGCAAAGCAAAATGTGACTTTGCAAGTACAAATTCACCCCACAAGCTTATTTGTGTGTGCGCGCACGTGCGGGGAAGACAGAGTGTGTGCATGTGAGTGTGTCTGTGAGACGGTGTGTGTATGTGTGAGTGTGTAATGGGGTATGAGTCTGAGAGGGTGGGAGTGTGGAGGGGTGTATATGTGAGAGAGAGGGTTTGCGTGGGTCTGTACGAGTGTGCTTGTGTGTTAGAGTGTATGTAGTGCAATGGGGTCACCTGCAGTGTGACATGAACTCCAAATCCCGGTTGAGCCATCCCCATGGTTACAGAACTTAGCTATCAGCCACTGCTCGGCCACTTTGCATTGTTGCCTGTCCCGAAGTCTGCCTCAGAGGATGATCACCCAAAGGTCCAAGGCTGAATATCCCTGACCACTGAACTGTTCTCTGACTTGGAGGGAACACTCCTGTCTGTTGATTGTTGTGCGGTGTCCGTTTGTCTGTTGCCGCAGCCTCAGCATATGAATTAGACAATGTTGGCCGGGTCACATGAGTACCTGCCACGTACATGGTAGGTGGTGTCCCCACATGTAATGGCGGTATCCATGCTGACACTCTGACACATCTTGCAGCGTCTGCCATGACAGTGCCTGAAGGCGAGACAGTTTGCTGCAAACAAAGATCTATTTGAGGTTTGTGGTTGTTTAAAGGCAAGAGGAGGAGGCGTGGAGAAGGTCTTGGTGAGGTTATCACCCTCATTGAGAATGTGTTGCAGGCTGCGAAGAATATGGCGTAGTTTTCCAGTTCCCGGGAAGTACTGGACAATGAAGGGTAGATTAAAAAGCTAAATTTGTTTCATATTACACTCCATGACACTGCAATCCTGTTGCTATAAATTCTGTGTCTGATGATTCTGCTCCACAACCACCTGATGAAACAGCAGCGTTTCAAAAACTAGTGCTTTCAAATAAACATGTTGGACTATAATGTGGTGGTGTTTGATTTTTAACTTTGTGCACTCCAGTCCAACACCGGCACCTCCAAATCCATTACTACTTGTGCTAAAACTTCGTTAAAACACTGCCCCCCCTTGCACTGAATTTCTACTTTGACAACCTATTGGAAATTTAATTCAGTCAGCAACTCACTTGGTTTCTGTCTCACTGCTGCCATCTCACGCTGCCTGCCGTCCCTTACTGGATAATTAGCGTAATTTGAATAGCCAGTAGCTTTGATAAGTAAATATGTTCGGTGAAAGAAAGAATGGAGGCAAAGCCTTGGACTGTGTTTAGAAGAATTCAAGTATAGGACCACACTGCCAAAGATAATTTCTTTTCAGATTAAAACTTCCAGAAGTCCTTACTATCGTTTGCAGTAAAATATAGCTCATTTTGTTCATATTGATAAATGGCTGACAGACCTGAAGTGTAAATAGCATTGATACCTGGCAAATAAGCAAGTAGGGAAAATGAGCCTGACCTAAGGCATTCAGTTTGCTTTCTCAGAGAACAGAATATTTAACATGAAAATGGGTATGTGTTCTGACAAACCCAATCCTTCCTCAAAATGTATTCAATTTGCAATAATGTGGATTCCGCTCTAACTCTCTATTCCCATGAAGAAAGTCTTTCTGAACATTTATTGATCTCTGCACTTTATTTTTGGAGAGGCCTTGGTTATTAGTCATGCTTTATGCCTAAATTCAGGTCAACTGTTTAGAACTTTAAGCTCAGTTGTATGACTTCATTTTGCAACTTGATTATTTGGGTGAGTTTGCCAACTTAATGTTAGACACTTGTTTTTGCTACCAAATTCTTCCAAAGCTAGTGAGAAAATCTGGTCAAAGCAGCATTTTTATTTTAGAATTCTATAATTTTAGAAGACTAAATCTTTTGAAAGGCAAACATTGTTGTTTCAGAAGTTGCCAATTTAACCTTGTATAAGGTTACCTCTGTTTCCTGTTCGTTCTTGAACTCTGCAAAGTTTTGACAAACCAAGATATGACCAGTATTCAAATCTGGTCAAAACCTTTAAATAATTTTAAGGGATTTTACAGCACAACATTCTATAAGGCTATGAAAGTTTCAAGCTGGTATGATCACAAATAAGTACCAGTCATGTGGTTGACAGGGAATAAGCTAGGAGTTAAATAATGCAGAGTGAAACGAAGCACCAGAAATAATCAGGACTGCATCTTTGAAGAGAGAAATAGTTAATGTTTCAAGTCATGCCCGAATCATGTTCAGAACTCTCCAGGGAATTGACAAAAGAATTGAAGCAAACCTTTTTGTGTATTTGAATCATAGTTGTTTGTTCAAATATCTTTGAAGACCCTGTATTCTTCCAGAAGCTTACAATGTTGTGGGAGAAAGTCCGTTTCCAGTAGTAATTTTGAGGCGGTATGATAGCTCAGTGATTAGCACTGCTGCCTCACGGTGCCATGGACCTGGGTTTGATTCCCGCCTCAGGCAACTGTCTATATGGAGTTTGCACAAACTCCTAGTGTCTGGGTGGGTTTCCCCTAGGTGCTCCGGTTTCCTCCCACCATCCAAAGATATGCAGGTCAGACGAATTGGCCATACTAAATTGCCCATTGTGTTAAGTGCATTAGTCGGGGTAAATGTAGGGAAAGATGCTGGAGTCTATTATAAAGGATGAAATTACGACACATCTGGATAGTAGTAACAGGATAAGTCAGAGTCAGCATGGATTTATGAAGGGGGAAATCATGCTTGACTAATCTTCTGGAATTTTTTGAGGATGTAACTCTGAAGATGGACGAGGGAGATCCAGTAGATGTAGTGTACCTGGACTTTCAGAAAGCTTTTGATAAAGTCCCACAGAGGAGGTTAGTGAGCAAAATTAGGGCGCATGGTATTGGGGGCAAAGTACTAACTTGGATTGAAAGTTGGTTGGCTGATAGGAAACAAAGAGTAGTGATAAACGGCACCATTTCGGAGTGGCAGGCAGGGACCAGTGGGGTACCGCAGGGATCAGTACTGGGACGATTCTCCTGTTCCCTGGATGCTGCCTGACCTGCTGCCCTTTTCCAGCAACACATTTTCAGCTCTGATCTCCAGCATCTGCAGACCTCACTTTCTCCTTCATAACAAGAGGAATTGAGTATAGAAGCAAAGAGGTGCTTCTGCAGCTGTACAGGGCCCTGGTGAGACCACACCTGGAGTACTGTGTGCAGTTCTGGTCTCCCAATTTGAGAAAAGACATTCTGGCTATTGAGGGAGTGCAGCGTAGGTTCATGAGGTCAATTCCTGGAATGGCGGGATTACACTGAAAGACTGGAGCGACTGGGCTTATATACCCTTGAGGGGATATGATTGAGACATATAAGATTATTAAAGGATTTGACACTCTGGAGGCGGGAAACATGTTTCCGCTGATGGGTGAGTGCCGAACCATTGGACACAGCTTAAAAATACGGGGCAGACCATTTAGGACAGAGATGAGGAGAAACTTCTTCACCCAGAGAGTGGTGGCTGTGTGGAATGCTCTGCCCCAGAGGGAAGTGGAGGCCCAGTCTCTGGATTCATTTAAGAAAGAGTTGGATAGAGCTCTCAAGGATAGTGGAATCAAGGGTTATGGAGATAAGGCAGGAACAGGATACTGATTAAGGATGATCAGCCATAATCATATTGAATGGTGGTGCAGGCTCGAAGGGCAGAATGGCCTACTCCTGCACCTATTGTCTATTGACTCCTCCCACCATTTTGTAACTTTTCACCAGGCTGTCCAACCTCACTTTGTGCTCTTTTCACCATGAATTCCACATATTATACTTTTTCTGGTGATACTCCACCTGAATTACATAATCTTCCAATCTTTCGCCATCAAAGATTGACTTGTCCATGTATCGCATTAGTAAAGCTTCCCCACGCAAGTAAATTCTTCAGAGCGATCTGGCACTTTCCTCTCAACCAACTCCTGATCAGGTTGTAGGTTCTGGTGCAGCTTTTCAGTTTCCACTGCGCTTTCCTACAACAAAATTCACTGGTGTATCCTGTTTTCCCACATCTGTCTTCCCCGTTCTTTTTTTTCTAAAAAGCACCAACATTGTGACTTCATTTGGCCTACTTTACAGGTGTAAAAACACCTGAGCTTTTTTATTTCTCTTTTTATCCCCCCCCCTCATGAGTTTTGAGGAAGGGTCACTCAACCTGAAGCATTAATTCAGGTTTCTCTCCACAGCTGCCAGACCTGCTGAGCTTTTCCAGCAGTTTGTTTTTGTTTTTCCTTTTCCCTTACCGCCTGAGGATTTCTCTTTTCCACAATTTTATCCATCACAGATCGAAATTGATGTCAGAAAACAAACTTTGATTTATGAACCAACTCCAAATCTGCCATTTCAGCTTCTAATCTTGCAATCTTAACTCTCTGCTCTTCCCTGTGAGTTCTCACTACTTTATCAAATTAACTTTTGAACTCCTTCAAAGTAATTGTCTCTCTAAGCGTGTTATATGTTTGATCAGTTTTCAATATCCTTATCCACTCTATCAAAATTTACTATGATCCTTTCAAACCCAATGTGCGTTTGACTAGATTCCCTCCTTAGATTCCTAAAGCATTGTCTGTCAGCTTCTAATATTAGCTGATATGCACTGAAGATGGCTTTTTTTTCACTTCATCGTACTCCTCAGATATCTCCTTTTGATAGTAATGCAAAAACTTCACTAATTCTACATACCAACTTTGTTTGAATCAACAATACCTACATGGTCACTGGCCATTTCATTTACTTAACCACTTTCTCAAATGAAGTGTAAAAGGCTTGCACATTCTCATCAAGCTTTAGCAGCATTTGGATATAATTAAACACATCTCCACTCAGCTTTTGGCAACAACAGGGTTGCTCTCCATTACTGTCCTCTGGATGTAGGTTTGCTCGCTGGTCTGGAAGGTTTGTTTTCAGACATTTTGTCACCATACTAGGTAACATCTTCAGTGAGCCTCCATCAGAGCTCAGCTCAGCAAGCAAACCTACATCCAGAACCTCCAGCTGAGCTAAAACTCGCTATTACTGTCCTCCTCACTACCTTTCACCTCTACTTCCTCCATTTTAATTCACTTTGTGTTTTCGTTCCAAGCTCCAAAGTTCAAAAACACTCAATTTCTCCCTTTCTTCTGCAAGGGCCTTCCTTTCCTTTACCTTTTTCTTCTGCTCGAGCTATTCTCTCTTTCTGCATTTCTTCTACTTTAAATCGTAATTCAAACGCTTTCATTTTCTTTTCATGTTCAAACTGCTTCATTTACAATTGAATTTTTAGCCATTTCCAAAGATTCCAATGGCATTTCTGGCAATCATGAATGTTGAACTATTGCAGCAATGTTTCAACAGACAGAGGAAACCCAAACCCTAGCTTGGTTGCCAATTCCAAAAGCTTAACCTTGCTGACTTCCTGTAAAACTCCCAGAGTGGCTTCTTCCACCCACTAAGGAAATTCTTCGCAACTAAAAGAGCCATCATTACACAAGGCACTGTTTAAACCAACCAGATGCAACACCCAAAATAAATATCACCAACACTCACCATTCGCTGTCTTTGAGTCCATTATTCTTAAGCCAGACTTAGAGATTTTGATCCCAAAAATTGCCCCCAATTTGTTTTGGACCAGACCATCCAGCATCTAAATATATTAAGCGGATAGTCTAGACCCTGACTGTTTCTTGTTTTGAAAGTAACTGTAAGGTGTTACATTCCAGATGCGATTCAATTGGTCAAACTATTCAATTTTATGTGAAATAAACTTTGTTTTGTTTGTAGTGTAAAAATACAGACAAGCTAAAATAATTGGCTTAACTCTAACTCTATTGAAATGCTTAACAAAATAATGAACTACTAATTAACTGTTCAAGTAAAGTAACATCCAAAAAACACACTTTTGGCAAAGGCAAATTCAATAAAATAGATTGTCTCACATACAATTCGAGCAGCAGGAAGAGAATTCCAGCTTTAAGCTGTAATAAACAGAGGAATAAAAGCTTCCACATCCAGCTTCAAGACTTCGGCAACTGTCAAATATCGAAAGTTGAAACTAAAAATTCTGGTTCTGAGAGCTTGCCCCCACCCATTCAGGCTGCTTCTATTGTAGAGTCATAGTCATAGAGATGTACAGCATGAAAACAGACCCTTTGGTCCAATCCGTCCATGCCGACCAGATATCCCAACCCAATCTAGTCCCACCTTCCATGTCCCTCATAATTTTGTAAATCTCTGTAAGGTCACCCCTCAGCTTCTGACGCTCCAAGGAAAACAGCCCCAGCCTGTTCAGCCTCTCCCTGTAGCTCAGATCCTCCAACCCTGGCAACATCCTTGTAAATCTTTTCTGAACCCTTTCAAGTTTCACAACATCTTTCCGATAGGAAGGAGACCAGAACTGCATGCAACGTTCCAACAGTGGCCTAACCAATGTCCTGTTCAGCCGCAACATGACCTCCCAACTCCTGTACCACCTTTTTTGAAAAAAAACCAAGCATCTCAAGCTATTTATTTTATTACCTTTGAGCAGACGACTAGACACCTCTGTCTCAACCTTTCTTCATAAAAAAACAACCAGGACAAAAATACATCACTTAAAGCCATATTATTGTTACAAAATCACTTACATAACTTGTGGGCAGATATGGGCAGAATACTGTTCCTTATAGTGCCCCACTAGGAGCAGCCTGCTTTCCAGGCATTGATTTGTTTATTCTACTCCTCGCTTTCTGTCTGTTGACTGTTCAATCCATATTTGAATGTTGCCACCAATCTTGTGCACCCTAATTTTGCTTACTAAACTCCAATGGAATCCTATCAAATTCCTTCGTAAATACAAATGCACGACTTCCACTGGTTCTGCCACATCTATGCTGAAAGTAACATCTTCCAGTCCACAGGTTTGTTGATCGTGATTTCCTTTTTATAGTTCCTGCTGACTCTGCCCAATTCTGCAATTCTTTTACATGTGTTCAATTATCACATCCTTTGTAATAGATTCTCTTTCCCTTCTACTGATATCAAACAAATAGTTTTCCATTATGCCTTTCTCCTCCTTAAACATTAGGATTAAAGTTGCTACTGTCCATTGTGGGCAAAACTTTATTGGATTTACAGAATTTTGAATAAAAAACCACGACCCCATCTTATTGTCTCTATACTCACCACCTTCACCGGGGTGCAGCTTATCTACTCTAAGGGATTTATTAACCTTCAATCTAGATTACTTGTCAAGAACAACTCTTTACAGGTACTTACATTTTCAGTTCCTCAGCTTCTCAAGTCCTTTCATAGATGTTTTTGGTTCCTTCCTCAGTAAAGAGAGATGCAAACTTGTGTTTAGTTTTTGTCTTCAATTTCTGTGTTCTATATGAGAAACTCTCCTATATCTAGTTGCAATGGAGCCACATTTCCCCTTGTTAGTCTTTTTCTGTTTCATATATCTGAAGAATCTTTTACAGTCCAACCTTTGCTCGTTAGATTCCATCTGAATTCTCTTTCCTTTGTTTACCAGTAACTTGATAGTACTTTGCTGTGTTCTAAATTGCTCCCAGTCCTCTGGTTTGCCACCTTTTCAGGCATCCTTACAAACCACATCCTTTTCAAATATAGTATTTAACTTGTAGTGATTCATCTATCTAGGTCTTTAGGCAATGTTTATTTATTATTGATTATGTAGTCTTACTTGAAATACTACTCATTACATGTTAACAGTCAAATACTTTGTGTACTTTCCAAATCCACCATCGTTAACTTGTCTCTGACACCTCCATTGTTTCCCTTCTTCAGATTTAAGACTTCAGCTTCAGAATGAATTATATCACAATGAAACTACTTGTAAAATTGCTAGGCAGTAAGTCACACTTAAATAAAATCACTACTGCAATGTTATGGGATTGTTTTCATGGTGCAGGAAGCAAACAGAACCACGTGGTCCCAAATTTACACAGGAATTAGATTGAATACTCCTGACGGTCAGAATCTTTTTTCCAGTATGATGTACATCACACTGCAAATTTTTGCTATAAATTCTGTGTTACGATCGAGCCCTCCACAATCACCTGATGAAGGAGCGTCGCTCCGAAAGCTAGTGTGCTTCGAATTAAACCTGTTGGACTATAACCTGGTGTTGTGTGATTTTTAACTGAATAAATTGAGGTATGAGTTAAGATGTGAACCAGATTTCATTTTTGTTTTGTTCTCCAGTGGCACATTTTCTTATATGGCGGTGGTAATGTGGTCACAATACACTAGTGTTAAATACGATTCATGGAAAAAGAAGCTGCTTTTTATGTTTCATTCTCTGACTCACAGTTATTTAAAAAGTTTTTGTTGGACAATGGATAAAGAACATCTGTGAAAATTATTAGACTCAAAGTCAGAAAAGCAGCTGTGTGCATGCCAGATGTGGTAACGTGGATGTTGTACTTTTCCTATGGTAATTGTTCTCAAACCCATCTCTCAGTAGAAGTGTTTATTTGGCTCTATCCAATCACAAAACGCTGTCACTTATTATCCTGTCACCTTCCCTACCTATATGCGTAGTCTGAACAAGGCTATGTGAAACCTTGGGCTTCTGCTTCTCTCAGAGAAGCACTTTAATCCTCATGTTCTATCTATTCCAAGACTTCTAACTTCCCCAGCCGTGACCTGGTACTCCTCCATTCCTGCCATTCTCTCCTGCTGCTGCATCACAACTAGAGTCTATTTCATCAACATATTCCTTAACAGCCTTCCATCCTTTAACTTTAATGTCCTAAACTCTGCACTCCTATCATCTGACAATCACTCTCTAATCCTGGTTCCCACTGTCCTCTTCAAATTGCACATCTGATTCCATCTCTAAAATCATCTCCATCTTCCTTCTCATGCATGCAATATTTGATGCTTTGACTTGGGCACACTTTCCACTTGACACCTCCCCTGCATCACCATTAGTGGCAGAGCCTTCACATCCCTTGGAATTCACTCCCTACACCTCTGTGTTTCCCACTTGACAGTTTTTTTTAAAGCCTCCTTAAAATTCATCTTTTTGAAACAGCTTTCAATCGTCTCTCTTCCTAAATGTGTACGGATTCTGAATCCGTTCATGGGATGGAGATGTCTTTGGCCAAGTCAGCATTTATCACTTATACCTAGTTGCCCTGAAGGAGATGGCGCTGAACTGCCGCCTTGAATTGTTGCTTTTTGGAAAGGAGTTTCAGGTCTCTGATCCAGCAACTTTGAACAACAGTGATATACTTGCAGACAGGTTGGTTGTGCTTCCATGTATCTGCTGCTGTTTGAGTTTCTAGGTGGTAGTGGTCTCAGGTTCAGACGTTGCTGTGGAAGAGCCTTGGTGAGTTACTGCAGTGCAGATTGTAGATGGTACACTCTGCATCTGTGGTGAAGGAAGTGAATGTTGAAGATGGTGGCTGGGGTACCAGTCAAGTGGGCTGCTTTGTCCTTGTTCTTGCTATATGTGCAAAACTTGAGTTCTGACGTTTTTTATAACAGTTGTTGTTGGCCTAAATTTTCATGCTAAGGTTGGGAGCACTCAATCAGAGCAATTCATGGTTTTGCAAAACTAATCTGGGAAGGAGTAACCGAGATTTTATTCTCATTCTGTTGTTGCAAAGTGAGGTTTTATTGGAATCAGGCCATAGTCCCTCTTCAAAGAGCCTCTAAAAAATCAGTCAAACTGTGAAATTGCAAAACACCCCGTTGTGATGATTAAAATTGTGAAATCAGTCATATAGCACTATTGTAGTGATGGCAATCTTCAGGCCTATACCAACAGACAATGAAATAACAAGTAATGATTTTTATGTTAAACGCTATACTCAGCCTTTTTTCAAATATTTAACTTCCTGGAGTTTAAAATGCTTTGATTTCTGTTGTTGACATTTCCACGGAATTTCTGCGCAGTTCATGAATATTCATGTCTATGTTTAGCACCCCAAAGGGCACTTTACCTCTCCAAACAGACACCTAAACTCCTCTAAGGGTGTCATGGAACACGTCCAATGTCATGTCTCTGGAGACAACCAAAGCACTCAGCAAAGTTTGCACCTGCTATTTTATATTTATTTGAAATCACAAGCTTTCAGAACGCTGCTCCTTCATCAAATGTTGAAGAAGCTTGTGATTTCAAATAAACCTATTGGACTATAATCTGTTTTCATGTGACTTCAGTCCAACACTAACACCTTCAAATCGTTTTATATTGACAACTATCTCTCTGAGCCATTTGGAACTTATCTCCAATCTACTTGTTGCTATTTACAACTCTCACCCTGCAAGGATAGTGTTTGGAAACAGGTTTAGACATTGGCCTCTTGCTGAATTCTCAATAACAGAGAAGCTCTATGCCATTGTAAAATTTCAGGCTAAAATTCTTTTAACCAGTCGCTAAAATATTTTTGAATTGTGAAACATTTGTGGTTGCTGCCAGTGACCTGACAATGTGTTGTATGTATGTTTGCAGTTTCCTTTTTTTACTGCAGACTTAGTCAGAATTTGACACTGCACTACAGGAGGTTTCTATCATCCTTTATAGGATTTTAGGAAATGCCTTTCTTATCCCCTGTTAAGTAACTATTGGATATGGGATGCATGGTACAAGTCTGAAATACAGCTGTGCCGAACTGGGATAAATGGGGAGGGGGGGGGGGAAGGTTGGGGGGAAGAAACAGGATGCTGGAAATCGCAAACAAAATTAGAAATTGCAAGAGAAACTCAGCAGGCCTGGCAGCATCAGTGGAGAGAAAGCCAAGTTAATGTTTCGGGTCCAGTGACCCTCCTTCTGAACTGTACCTGAAAATGCTGCCCGACCTGCTGCAATAAATGGGGATCCTGTCAGTGCAGTTGGATTTTGTCATAGCTTTTAAAGATTTTGATTTACAAGCAAAAGTTCATTCCAAATGAGAACATTGTGTAGTGAGTGAATCCTCTGGCTCCTTACCAACTGCTTTTTTTTTTCTCCTCCTTACAGGAATTTTTTCCAGTTAGCCTGTGATGTACCAGAACCAGAAGAAAAATTTAATATTGATGAGTACTCTGACATGGTGACACTAAGCAAACCAGTTATTTACATCTCCATTGAAGAAATTATAAACACTCACTCGGTACGTGTTAGCAGCTTGTGTTTGAAAAAGTTATTCGGAAGGAGATATTTGATTTTTTTTTTGAGCTGGTGTGGCTATGATACTAATAAGAGAAAGTTATATGTTGCAAATCTTTAGTGCGGGATACTTTGCAAAAATATCACCAATCTTATACAGACATTGAGTGGAAGAGAGAGATGAGAAGGTGGGTTACAAAAAGAATTGGTCAGAGGTGTGTTTATTGAGTTGGAGAAGCTTTAGGAAGGGTCGCTGGCCTAGGTGGTTTAAGGCATGATTTCCAATTATACGGTGGATGGATGTGTTTAGGATTCCTGAGTTCCACAGCACATCATCTTTGGCCAGCTCAAGGAAGGCACTCAAATAAAACGACTTCAAAGGCATCCCTCAAGAAATGCAACCCACATAGCAGTACATGGCCTCTTCCTTAATCAGAAGAAACTGACGTGGAGGGAGTTTCTGTATGAAGGGGGAGGGAGGGTAAATCCTTTGAGGACACCCATCAGCAGGAGGAAGTACAGACAAAGAACTCCAACAATCTCAAGATCATGGACCAATTCCACCACCTGGACAGAGCCTCCAAATCTGTGGTGGAAGATGAGACTCTAAGATGAGGCTTCTTAGCCACACATAAGGACCCACCGAGTCTATGACCAGTGAAACTGAATTTCCTAGGTGGACTATCATACTCATTAGCAAGTAATTGCTAATGACAGTGGTGACTGGTTTGACGCAGAGGTACGGAGATTCTGTCATGCTGTCACATTACAAAAATATAGTTTGAAAGGTTTTCAAAATCATCAATTCTATTTTCCAATTTGAGTGAGTGAAGATGGAATTTGTACCAAGTAGTATTTAATTGTCTATCTCCTGCCTGAACTAAGTTTGGATGACCGAGCATTTACAGGGGATGTCAGATTGATGAAGACAATGGAGTTGTGGTAAACCAGGAGGCTTTGGGACAGTTTTCCTGTTGGCTGGAATGAGAATTTCAGCAGGAGGTTGGCTGAGATATGGTCAAGCTGCAGATGACACTATAAAGATGGAAGCCCATGTTCTTTGCCGAAAAATATACTGGATCTGAAGCTATATTGCAATTTAGAAACATATTTAATTCAATGTTTAGTGGTCTTGCAATCCATTTGACTAGCTTCAGTTAAATGATCTGCAGTCAAAATAAGTTTGTCATGAACAGTAAAACAATACAAGTGAAATGCTTTTATTTTTATTTCTGTAAAGAATTGATAATACATTGGATATGTTTGTTCACTGTAAACCATGCCATCTACTTGTGATTTGCAAGTATCGACTAGAGGATTCAGTTCCTCTTTCAGGCACCAGCTGTGGAGTAATTACTACATTGAAAGCCTCAGATCCACTTGTGCAAATATCTGTCCAGCACCACAGTAGAAAGGGATAGCAACAGTGTCGTTAAATCACTCTCCTTTTCCTTGGAGTGATACTGGCATGTTCTAATTGTTAGGTACTGAATCAACAACGTAGTCCTTAATAGATTGGACTGAAGATACCCATATTGAAGAGGGCTCTTGTGCACAGTGGTAGTGTCTCTATCTCTGAGCTAGAAGGCTAGGTTCAAGTCCTACTTGCTCCAGAGATGTGACATGATAGGTTGATTTGAAAACATCTACTGAAGGTATTGCAGAAACAGCTTTGTAAGTGTAGCTGTCATCTGCATTCAGAAAATCCACAGTACTTGGATGCCATCAGCTTGATTTAGGAGTAATTATTAATAACAGTGGTACTTGTTAACTCTGATCTGCCCAAGTTTTCCCAAAGTACCTTGTTAAAATTAGTGGGAGATGCTTTTAAGGTGTTTATTTTTTTTAATAGATATACTTTGCCCATTTCATCTTAGTATTATCTTATTTCGTTCATATTATCTCAAACTGGTATTGTTTAGAACCAGTTTGGTTTGACTGATTAAACCTCACAGCTCTGAGTCATCCAGTTGAATTAAATTGTTTTTGTGTGGCTGAACCTGATTTTAAATAATTCAACATTTTCAGCGTTGTTGGTGAGACTGTTTAATTACACTTGGCTTCTCCTACATATTCTCTGACATCATCCTCCCTCTGTAACTTCCAATTCATCCAAAGCTTTGCATACAATATTGTGCACCAAACTGAACACATTTACCCACTGCCTTCAAGGTTGCTGACTGCCATTGACTTCCTTATCCCAGTCGAATTTAATTTACATTGCTGACTCCATGTTTTTCTATGGCTTCATACTATTAGATTAGATTAACTGCAAGCTTCTCATTCCTGTGCATATTATTCTGACTCTAGTTCTCTGTACATTTCTTTTCTTGCCTTCTCCAATCCATAACAGCATTTGTTCCCTTCAGCAATTTCATCTCCATTCTTTGGTTAAAAAATCGCACAACACCAGGTTATAGTCCAACAGGTTTATTTGGAAGCACTCTGTTGTGTTATACATCACGTGGTTGTGGAGTATAAGATCATGCTAGTGCTTCCAAATAAACCTGTTGGACTATAACCAGGTGTTATGATTTTTAACTTTGTATACCCAATCCAACACCAGCACCTCCAAACCATTCTTTCACCTTTTCTCCTTCAACAATTAAAAGGCTTCATGGGAACCTAGACTGTAGCTTTAGGGTGCAGGACCTGGAGTGTAGGGAGGTTAGGAACATGGCATCAATCTCAAAGGAGGGTGCCTGTAAACAGGAAAGTGTCTTGAAGTGTGTATACTTCAATGCAAGAGGTATACGAAATAAGGTAGGTGAACTTGCAGCGTGGGTTGGTACCTAGGATTTCGATGTTGTGGCTATTACGGAGACATGGGTAGAACAGGGACAGGAT
>NC_057711.1:33382071-33465880 GCF_004010195.1 Chiloscyllium plagiosum | reverse complement strand
GACCATGAGAACCTTTTTCCACGTATGGAGTCAGCTATTACGAGGGGGCATAGCTTTAAATTAAGGGGTGGTAGGTATAGGACAGATGTTAGGGGTAGATTCTTTACTCAGCGAGTCGTGAGTTCATGGAATGCCCTGCCAGTAGCAGTGGTGGACTCTCCCTCATTATGGGCATTTAAATGGGCATTGGATAGGCATATGGAGGATAGTGAACTAATGTAGGTTAGGTGGGCTTCGATCGGCGCAACATCGAGGGCCAAAGGGCCTGTACTGCGCTGTATTTTTCTATGTTCTATGTAAAGGACTTGCCTGTGACGAAGTTTTCAGATCACTGCTTCTGATACCCTGTAAAACCTCAACATCCAATGCTTTCTCATGCAGCCAAGTGCTGCTTAATGCATTTTTCTCCTGTGGCGTAATTGTTTTGCTGAACTAGCAATATATTTTGCATTTTGCATCATTTCCCTCTCTGGCCAGAGACTAAACTTTTTTTTACCCATTTTCCTGATCTTGCATTAGTTCATTTATCTCTAGTCTTGTGCTCATGTGAGTATGTGCAATAATTAGAATACTTACATTTTATCATTTCTGATGGGCTGCTTTGTAATCGTTATATGTCCATAGTGTACTGATGCTGCTGTGCATTTAGAATGTGTAACTTGCCCAATAGCCACACAAATACTCCTTTATTAAATTGCAGAGAGCAAAGACCTTTATATCTTGGACATGGACGTTGCTCTACAGCTTTACAAAAGTCCTTGTTAGACCCCACTTGGAGTACTGAGAGTACATCTGGGCACCGCACCTTAGGAAATGAATATTAGTTTTGGAAGGAGTACAACATATGTGTGCAAGAATGAAACCTGGATAACAGGATTAAGTTATAAGGATGGATTATGCAAATTAGGGCTGTTTTCTCTGGAATTGAGAAATTTAAGGGATGGGCCTGATCGAAGTCTCAATGTATTGTGCAATTCTGCTATAGGAAGGCCATTGTGAAACTTTAAAGGGTTCAGAAAAGATTTACAAGGACATTGCAGGGCTGGAGGGTTGAGTCTATAGGGAGAGACTGAACAGGCTGGGGTTATTTTCCCTGGAGTATTGGAAACTGAGCGGTGACCTTAGGTTTATAAAATTGAGAGGGGCATGGATAGGTAAATAGTCAAGGTCTTTTCCCTGGGGTGGGTGAGTCCAGAACAAGAGGGCATAGGTGTAACGTGAGAGGAGAAGGATTTAAAAGGGACCTAAGGGGCAACCTTTTCAAGCAGAAGTTGGTGTGTGTGTATGGAATGAGCTGCCAGAGGAAGTGGTGGAGGCTGGTACAATTACAGCATTTAAAAGACAGGGCGTATGAATAGGTAGGGTTCAGAGGGATATGGACCAATGACTGGCAAATGGGACTAGATTAATTTCTGATATCTAGGCAGCATGGACGAGTTGGACTGAAGGATCTGTTTCCATGCTGCACAACTCTGACTCTCTACCACCAGGAAGAAAAAAACAGTAGATAAAATCAACTATTTCCACTGGTTTCAAATTGTAGAACTAGGAGGCATAGTCAAAATATTAGGCCAGATAATTCTGGAGGAATTGTAGGAAGCCATTCTACCTACAGAATGATTGAGGTTTGGAATTCTCTCCCCAGATGGAAATCACTGTTAGCTCGGCTGTTAATTTTAAATGTGAGATAAATAAGTTTGGGTTAAGCAAAGATATTGGGCTTTGGGCCAAAGGCAGATATATTGAGTTAGGCCACAGATTTGCCATGATCTCATTGAATGGTGAAGCAGGCTCAAGGGGCTGGCTGACTTCCTGTTCCTATATTTACGCAATTGCCACAGTCCAACATTCTGATCTCCCCTAGCTGACGTTGGTACAGATCTTGCTCTTCTCTCTCTTCCTGTTTTATTGTTCTGTTTCTGTTCCAGTACCAAGAATTGTTCCACTCCCCATTGAATCTGTTCATATTACACAATTTATTAATGGTTAAGTGTCAATCAGCATTAAATGTTGACCTTGTTGATCTGTTTATAGTCTTTCAACTTTAGTTGTTTATTTCCGCACTTGAGACTTTTGAATGGATCTTGTTAATATTAATGTTGATCGTTCTCTGCACCTTCTCAACAGTAACACTGTGTTCTGCACTCTGTTCTGTTACCCTGATGCACTTGTATAGTACCATCTGTCTGTGAGGCTTATAAGGTGATACGTTTCACTGTTCCTCAGTACACAAGACAGTAATAAATCAAATCAGATTAGCCAATGGAATGTTTCAATGTAAAATTCATCAATTGAAATATGATTGATCTTTTACCCAATTAACTTCCTCTTCTTTCTTACTACTTGATAGCTGACCATCTGATGACTGTGCAGTTTTTTACATCTGCGAAGTGAGCCCTGTTAGCAAATAACTTCGCAGAAAATCAGTGACGGCAGTATACCCTATCCGTGTTTTTTGGATGACTAATTTACTTGCGAACTGCCTTTCTGTTCCATGCCTAGATAAGGAAAGACTAGGCCCTGTCATTACAGTCAAAGTGGCCTAGACGGCATTAGGTCCAAGCCTGGACATGACATTATTATTTAAAAACAATTACACTGCTGCCTCATAACACTAACTCCTCTCAGCCTTGGGCAACTGTCCATGAGTTTGCTCGTTCTCCCTATGTTTGCTTGGATTTCTTTCGAGTGCTCTAATTTCCACCAAAGATGTGCAGGTTAGTGACTTGGCTGTGGTAAATTGCCCAGTCGTGTCCAGAGATGTGCAGGCTAGTTGGATGAACCAGGTTAAATTTGTAGTGATCGGGTTGTTGAGTCTCTGTAGAATGCGCTTTGGAGAGTTGGTGCAGACTCTACGGCCTGAACGGCCTTGTTCCTCACTGTAGGGATTCTATGAATCTATTTCAGGAAGAAATCCAACGAATACTTGATTTTTGTCAGTGTACTTCCTTTCTTTACAAGGATGTTGCCAGGGTTGGAGGGTTTAAGCTGTAGGAAGAGGCTGAATAGGCTGGGGCTGTTTTCCTCGGAGCATCTCAGGCTGAGGGATGACCATATAAAAGTTTGTAAAATCACAAGGGACATGGAGAGAGTGAATAGTGAAGGTCTTTTTCCCAGGATAGGCGAGTCCAAAACTAGAGGGCATAGGCTAAAAGTGAGAGGGGAAAGATATGAAAGGGGCTTAAGGGACAACATTTTCACTCCTAACGTGGTGCATGTATGGAATGAGAAAGTGGTGAAGGCTGGTACAATAGCAGCATTTAAAAGACATCTGGATGGTTATATGAATAGGAAGGGTTTAGAGGGCCAACTATTGACAAGCGAGATAGATTAGGTTAGGATATCTGGTAGGCATGGATGAGTTGGACAAAGCGTCTGTTTCCATGATGACTGTTTCTGTAACTCTATAGTTTTCTCTTCCATTTGTTTGTCCATCTGAGTGCTTCCTGTGGATCAAAATTGTGACCAAGTTCTTAACTTTAAACAGAACAATAGAGATGTGAACTCCCCATTTTGAGCACAGATTTTTAGCCCCTTATCAAATATTCCTGTCTAAGCATTTGGCTCCACAGCACATGCTCTTTCATTTTGGTGCAACAAAGCATTCACTCACCACAGCCTGCCTGGTGTTTTGTAAACTTCAAATCAATTTTGAGATTGTAATTATTGTTAAACTATTGTCCTGACTCACTGGGGTTATGTGCTGGAAATCTAGCCTCGTTTATTCCCACAGTCAACTCAGAAGGTGAGTGGGTGGCATAGTGGCACAATGGTTAGCACTGCTGTCTCACAGCGCCAGAGACCAGGTTCAGTTCCCGTCTCAGGCGACTGATTGTGTGGAGTTTGCACATTCTCCCCGTGTCTGCGTGGGTTTCCTCCGGGTGCTCCGGTTTCCTCCCACAGTCCAAAAATGTGCAGGTCAGGTGAATTGGCCATGCTAAATTGCCAATAGTGTTAGATGCAGGGGTAAATGTAGGGGAATGGGTCTGGGTGGGTTGTGCTTCGGCGGGTCGGTATGGACTTGTTGGGCCGAAGGGCCTGTTTCCACACTGTAAGTAATCTAAATCTAAGTAATTTTACATGGTGGCTCAGTGGTTAAAACTGCTGCCTCATAGCATCAGGGACCCGGGATCGATTCCAGCCTTGGGTGACTGTGTGGAGTTTGCACATTCTCCCAGTGTCTGCGTGGGTTTCCTCCAGGTGTTCCGGTTTCCTCCCACAATCCAACTATGTGCAAGTTACATGAATTGACCATGCTAAATTGCCCATAGTGTTCAGGGATGTGTTGGTTAGGTGCATTAGTCAGCTGTAAATATCGGATAATTGGGTAGGTGAATGGGTCTGGGTGGGTTCCTCTTTAGATGGTTAGAGTGGACATGTTGGGCTGAAGGGCCTGTTTCCACACTGGAGAGATTCTATGACTGCACAAAAGTACTCCATTTTCTCCAATGTACCTGACTTTCAGACCCAGTTTGATAGAAAGCACAGGTCAGCTTTCTTTATTTGACAGTAATTATTATGTATTCCAAATATTTAGACTCTTGCTCCAAGTTAACAATTATAATGGGTGCATCAAGGGTGAGGAGTGTCTGGCCAAAGGATAAATAATGGGGTGCCTCCTGGAATCTGGCCTCTCTACCTGTGAAACCCGGACCTAGAAAAAATACAAACACACACCCACACCCCACACCCCACACCCCACACCCCACACATCCACACCCCCACACATCCACACCCCCACACATCCACACCCCCACACATCCACACCCCCACACATCCACACCCCCACACATCCACACCCCCACACATCCACACCCCCACACATCCACACCCCCACACATCCACACCCCCACACATCCACACCCCCACACATCCACACCCCCACACATCCACACCCCCACACATCCACACCCCCACACATCCACACCCCCACACATCCACACCCCCACACATCCACACCCCCACACATCCACACCCCCACACATCCACACCCCCACACATCCACACCCCCACACATCCACACCCCCACACATCCACACCCCCACACATCCACACCCCCACACATCCACACCCCCACACATCCACACCCCCACACATCCACACCCCCACACATCCACACCCCCACACATCCACACCCCCACACATCCACACCCCCACACATCCACACCCCCACACATCCACACCCCCACACATCCACACCCCCACACATCCACACCCCCACACATCCACACCCCCACACATCCACACCCCCACACATCCACACCCCCACACATCCACACCCCCACACATCCACACCCCCACACATCCACACCCCCACACATCCACACCCCCACACATCCACACCCCCACACATCCACACCCCCACACATCCACACCCCCACACATCCACACCCCCACACATCCACACCCCCACACATCCACACCCCCACACATCCACACCCCCACACATCCACACCCCCACACATCCACACCCCCACACATCCACACCCCCACACATCCACACCCCCACACATCCACACCCCCACACATCCACACCCCCACACATCCACACCCCCACACATCCACACCCCCACACATCCACACCCCCACACATCCACACCCCCACACATCCACACCCCCACACATCCACACCCCCACACATCCACACCCCCACACATCCACACCCCCACACATCCACACCCCCACACATCCACACCCCCACACATCCACACCCCCACACATCCACACCCCCACACATCCACACCCCCACACATCCACACCCCCACACATCCACACCCCCACACATCCACACCCCCACACATCCACACCCCCACACATCCACACCCCCACACATCCACACCCCCACACATCCACACCCCCACACATCCACACCCCCACACATCCACACCCCCACACATCCACACCCCCACACATCCACACCCCCACACATCCACACCCCCACACATCCACACCCCCACACATCCACACCCCCACACATCCACACCCCCACACATCCACACCCCCACACATCCACACCCCCACACATCCACACCCCCACACATCCACACCCCCACACATCCACACCCCCACACATCCACACCCCCACACATCCACACCCCCACACATCCACACCCCCACACATCCACACCCCCACACATCCACACCCCCACACATCCACACCCCCACACATCCACACCCCCACACATCCACACCCCCACACATCCACACCCCCACACATCCACACCCCCACACATCCACACCCCCACACATCCACACCCCCACACATCCACACCCCCACACATCCACACCCCCACACATCCACACCCCCACACATCCACACCCCCACACATCCACACCCCCACACATCCACACCCCCACACATCCACACCCCCACACATCCACACCCCCACACATCCACACCCCCACACATCCACACCCCCACACATCCACACCCCCACACATCCACACCCCCACACATCCACACCCCCACACATCCACACCCCCACACATCCACACCCCCACACATCCACACCCCCACACATCCACACCCCCACACATCCACACCCCCACACATCCACACCCCCACACATCCACACCCCCACACATCCACACCCCCACACATCCACACCCCCACACATCCACACCCCCACACATCCACACCCCCACACATCCACACCCCCACACATCCACACCCCCACACATCCACACCCCCACACATCCACACCCCCACACATCCACACCCCCACACATCCACACCCCCACACATCCACACCCCCACACATCCACACCCCCACACATCCACACCCCCACACATCCACACCCCCACACATCCACACCCCCACACATCCACACCCCCACACATCCACACCCCCACACATCCACACCCCCACACATCCACACCCCCACACATCCACACCCCCACACATCCACACCCCCACACATCCACACCCCCACACATCCACACCCCCACACATCCACACCCCCACACATCCACACCCCCACACATCCACACCCCCACACATCCACACCCCCACACATCCACACCCCCACACATCCACACCCCCACACATCCACACCCCCACACATCCACACCCCCACACATCCACACCCCCACACATCCACACCCCCACACATCCACACCCCCACACATCCACACCCCCACACATCCACACCCCCACACATCCACACCCCCACACATCCACACCCCCACACATCCACACCCCCACACATCCACACCCCCACACATCCACACCCCCACACATCCACACCCCCACACATCCACACCCCCACACATCCACACCCCCACACATCCACACCCCCACACATCCACACCCCCACACATCCACACCCCCACACATCCACACCCCCACACATCCACACCCCCACACATCCACACCCCCACACATCCACACCCCCACACATCCACACCCCCACACATCCACACCCCCACACATCCACACCCACACCGACCAACCAGCACCTCCCCACACATCCACACAGACCAACCAGCACCTCCCCACACATAAACACACACACAGACCAACCAGCACCGCCCGCCCGCCCCCCTACCCCACACAGTGCCTTGGTCTTAGATCCTCCTTGATCCTTGGATTCTAGGGGTGCTGCTCTGGCAGAAGCCACAGCCCCCTCTGTGCAGCACTCCCCACAAGGGGACAGTTCTGCCTGGAATTCCGGAGAAAGGCCAGGTGGGAGCCTTGCCCGGTGCCTTGTGGATAGACAGGCCTTCTGTGGAGGAGACAGCATAGTTGCTCACTGGCTCTGCATTCAGCTAAACAGAACTCTGAAACCACAAGAAGGTTACAGGCTTTTTCTCATAAGCACTTGTACTCGAAGCTAATTTTACAAACAGAGCCCCACACGTGCACCAATTCCATCTTTAGTCGAAGCAGAAAATCTTTGTATTCATTTCAACTATCTAAATGGTCATTCAATTTTCCTACAGCATGTGTCTCAGCCCTGAGGAATTCACTCCAATTCATCTATATTCCCAGTCTGGAAGTTAGAGATTGAGTTTTGAAAATCTTTGAGCATCCCATTGCCAGTCTCTTCCTGCTTTACCAACAATACCTTTTGAATTTGCACTTTTCCCTCTCAGCCCAGATCCCAGTCACAATTCTGGCACAGTGATTTCAGGTCAGGTCTTGAGAGTCTGTCTATTCCTGTGCTAATTACATGCAAAGACATCTTTCTCATTGATAGCAAAAATAGAAGAGTAACATTAAAACTAAATGTAACTATTCTATTTTTGAACCTATCCCTATGTCACTGGATGTGTCTGTCTGATTCGCACTCTCTCTCTCGCACTCGCTCTCTCTCTCGCACTCGCTCTCTCTCTCGCACTCGCTCTCTCTCTCGCACTGGCTCTCTCTCGTGCACACACACACACACTGCCTGTTTCCTGTTAGAAATATAAATCTTGAAATTCAAGCTTCTCTCTCGCACTGGCTCTCTCTCTCGCACTGGCTCTCTCTCGTGCACACACACACTGCCTGTTTCCTGTTAGAAATATAAATCTTGAAATTCAAGCTGTTCCTTTGATCTGAAATGTATTTACCTAAATTGTGCCCTAGTTTACAAGTTAGCATCAAACATTTTCTGGTCTGGGAAATTTACACACATATTTTAAACTTGCCCTGAGGCCCCCTCAGGCAGAATATCTCCTTTTGAGGTGGTTAGCAAAAATGTTGTCACTTTGTCCTTTCACAGTAACCTGGCATGGTCAGCAATCTGCACTAAGCACATGTGCTCTCACACTAGGCTTTTGTGTGGATGCAGTTGACGTGAATGTTTGTTACCAAAGTTTCAATTCTTAAATATCTATGAATTATAAAGGCAGTAATCTTTATCTGCTGTGAATTAATTGGTTATGCTGTTCTGTTTCTGCATTCGTTATTTTAAAATAGGAAAATTCATTGAAAGATTTTGCTTGGCAACTCTCCACCTCTCACTTGGTTTTGCGTTTCTGAGCCTGCTAATTTGTGGGGAATTGCAATTCTACAAACATTAGCGGCCAAGTGACCATTTTTCTTGTGTGAGAGTGTGTCGGCAGAGGTTTTTACCCAATGGCGATGCAGGACAGCAATAGCGAATACCAATCTTTAAGGGTTTTCCTTGTCTACAAAAGGTGCATGACCTCTGTTCAGTAGTTCATGTAGATGAAAGTAGGGCTTGGCAGCTTTGAACTACACACTGCCAGCACATTGCTGTTTAATGCATTGTGCCACTGAACAGCGCAGTGTTCCATTGAAATGCAACCACTCAATGGTCTCTCCCTCCTGGGTCCACTGTCTACAGCATGGCACAGTGAGCAGAGATGCTTCTTGCATTAATGAATTGGGAAGATAATACACATATTAAGTGAGCATTTTTCACTTATAACTTTTCATTGTATTCTCATATTGAATCCCTCTTCTCTGATTTATTTCTGCCTTCTTCCTGTTTACCTTCTACTTGATAGCAATAAATGACATTGCTTCCTCTGCCTTCAATAGCACATTGTTCCAGGCAACGCTACAGTGGAACAAGACTGTGACATCCCTTTTTAAAAAAAGAGCCATTATTAAAATCAGTTTGTGAGAAGCAGGTACCAACAAAATTTACATCATCCTTGCCTTTTGCTCGAATCCACCTTGTTTCGTGATAGTGCAAAGGGAAGCAATCAGTCTCATTTGATATCTTGTTTATTGCCCAGGTCCACCTGAGCGCACAAAAATATTTATGGCAAGCATGTTGCAAAGGAGATTCATGCATTTAATAAGAACGCAAGCAATAGGAGCAAGAATAGTCGATTCAGCTCCTTGAAGGTGAAAGTGAGGACTGCAGAAGCTGGAGATCGGAGTCAAAAGTGTGGTGCTGGAAAAGCACAGCCGGTCAGGCAGCATCCAAGGAGCAGGAAAATCAGCGTTTTGGGCAAAAGCCCTTCATCAGGAATGGCAGACCTTCCTGATGAAGGGCTTTTGTCCAAAATGTCAATTCTCCTGCTCCTCAGATGTTGCCTGACCTGCTGTGCTTTTCCAGCAACACACTCTCGATATTCAGCTCCTTGTACCAATACTTCCATTCAATAAATTTGTGGCTGATCATTAACCTTAGCTCCACTTTACTACCCATTTTGCTTATCCTTTGTGTTTTGGTCCCATGGTTGAATCTCACTGTCTCAGTCTTACTTTATATCATGATTCGGAGATGTCGGTGTTGGACTGGGGCGTACAAAGTTAAAAATCACAAAACACCAGGTTATAGTCCAACAGGTTTAATTGGAAGCACACTGGCTTTCGAAGCGATCACCTGATGAAGGAGCGTCGCTTCGAAAGCTAGTGTGCTTGCAATTAAACCTGTTGGACTATAACCTGGTGTTGTGTGATTCTTACTTTATATCATCAGTGATTGCATTTATCTTCAAGTTTGCTTGAAATCTTTTGGGGATTCAAAGTTTGAATTTTATCCTGATAAATGGTGGTTGAAAAGTTCTGCCTTGTATTGTTAGATTTCAGAACCAACACTATTTTAAAATGCTATTTTTTTTTAAATCAGTTCAATGTGTAGCATTTCATACAGTTTCCATCATGACTGTTTCTTGTATTTCTATTTTGAGAAATGCTTGACCATTGCAGGAAAGGACCTTCCTGCTCCAGTTTCACTTCCTCTTTCTGACAATCCTGTTCAGATTGAAGGGAAACTTGGTTAGAAGCTGATTAAACATTTGCAAATGGTGCAACTTGCTCACTGAGGATTGACGAATATCAGCCAGTTTGAGGCAGTTTCTGACCTATGATCCTTAAATTAGGAATACAGCATCTTGCCAGATCCATCCCTATTTTGCATGTTTTAAACCCTGCTATAACCTTTCTTATGGGTCTGTGTTCCAGTTTGAGCTGATTCAAACTGTGGCTGTAAAAACAAGTTTTTGTTAACCATTGGCAAAAGCCTGGCCAACCCAAGCAAACAAACCTGAAGCTAAGTGTTGTAATTCTTCAAGTAAAAATATTCAAAAGAATCCTCGAGCAGGTTGTAAATTTGTCTGGTGTGGTGGAATCCTATGATAGTTACCATTTGAATCCTTGTCAAATTGCTGTGTGTAATGATCCCACATGTAAAATATTGGGATCTTTGCCAGTATGCCTGCAGGTTTTATTAAAGAAAAACATATTAGCTAAATTGATTAGAATTAAAGATTTCGTCTTGAGACTGAGCAACAATGTCTTTGTCATGAAACACCACCATTATCGACACTGAGTGTAGCACTTAAATGTATTTGTAAAAGAAAAGTCTGAAACTGAAGTGTCTGACGGTTTTAAAGCTGGCATAATGCATCATATTTCTCCGAATTTCCCTCCAATTAAAGTGACAAATGTCATGGAGACCGCTAACTTTTTTTAATAAATTCATTTCCCAAATGATTAAAGGAAGACACCAAAAGGCGCAATTTCACTTTTTAAGACTTTTACTACAAGAAACTAAAGTCTGCACAACTCATGCATTAGTAGGTAGCTAATACATCAGGCTAAACTGGAAGAAAAGGTTTCTGTACATTAACAAAATTTATTGTGTCGTATAAAGCATTTTATTCAATGCCACACTTCTGACAAATATGTGAGAAACAAAAGCTCACTCACTTTAATAATTTCAGTCCGAGACAAATATCTGAATCAGCCATTTATTTATACACCTATAGGTGGGTGCCCTGTCTCATTACCAGGTAAGGTAATGACAAAATGCACACTAAATCCAACAAACTCTCGAAATTTATACAGTTTGAATCCCCATATTTTTCCTTATTCCATTGTCTGTTCCCTGCTTCGCTTACGTCACTCATTTCCTTAAGACTGATCCCACAACTTCTGTTTATCCTGTTTTGTCCGTGACAAACTCTTATCTCTGACTCCCATAAGGGTGTTTGACGTCAGTCTATTATAGATTATTGATTAGGCATATCTTTTCTTCTATCAGCATCTATTTCCATCCAGAGGCCACTTTGACCTCTTTAATTAGGGTTTGTTCCTGTGTCTCTGTACAAGCGAGGAGAACAGGTGTTTTCCTGTTTGCCCATATATCCACCATTGTTCTGTATTCATGTCTCATGCTCACATATCCTTTCTTTTTGCTGAATATGTATTTTCTCATTCCTATTCTGTATCAGAATTTATACTTGCAGAAATAACATTAATTCATTTATATCCCACAAATAGATGACATTGAAAGAAACTACCCTGAGTCACCCCTAGCTCTCCACAGTACATTCACCTCTACCCACCATGCCGGGTATAAGCTTTGTTGTTTTACAATTGTTAGGACGACTAGACCTCATATTTTTACCAGAACAGTTCTGGTCTTCTGACCATTCCTTCAAAATGATCAAAAATCCTGATTTTCAACTTTCTCATTTATTCTGCAAGAGCAGAAAAAGTCAGAATTGATTTTAGGTTTGTGTAAATGTTGGCTTGCTGCACAGCCTGCAACACACCATTATATTTCTGGATAACGTGGAATACATTTCTCGATAACATCAACAGAAAACAAGTGGCTGGCAGGCAGGAGCCACTTGCTTGAGTTGTTTGCATCCATCAAGCATGGTTTCCTCACCACTTAACAACTTTTTAAAAAGAATTATGCATGGACCAGTGTTGTCGGTGTAGTTCTATTCCAAATTTCCAAAAGGGCAAATGAGAGTCAACCCATTTCTGTAGGTCTGGATTCACTTGTAGGCCAAACCAGGTAATATGGCAGATTTCTTTCCCTAAAGGACATTAGGGAACTAGGTGGTTTTTTAGGACAATTGACTCTAGTTGGATGGTTGCCATTAGGCTGGCATTTAACTCCAGACTTTCAATTGAATTGACATTTCGCCATCTCAGTAGAATTTGAGTGCATATCTTCCCAATATGTCCAGGTGCTCCGGTTTCCTCCCACAGTCCGAAGATTTGCAGTTGGGTGGATTGACTATGCTAAGTTGTCCATCGTGTCCAGGGATGTGTAGCCTAGACTGATTAGCTGTAGGGATTGCATGGTTATAGGGGTGGGGTAGAAGGTGGGTCTGGGATGCAGTTTGGAGGGTGTGTGTGAACGTGATGGGCTAAGTGGCCTGCTTCCACACGGTAGGAATTCTATAATCCTCAGACATTAGCCTAAGATTTAGATCAGTAGGCCAGGGACTTAACACCGGGTTCTCTCCTCCCTAGTTTCTGGTACTGCAAGGCCTTAAACTACACCTCAGCAGCTGCAGCACGATGAACATATTGTGAAGGAAGATTAGTTCAGACAGCACCCAGTTCCCAGTTTTGAAAATCTAGTCACCCTCATCATTGTCCCGTTCTGGCCAAGTTACGGCCATCATTGACTAGGCACACTTCAGTAATTCCCCCATTCGTTAAATTCTCCAAAGTTACATCTGTTTTATTTTTCTTGTTGTCTTGTGTTTTGAAGAAGGGTGACTGTTGTCAAAATCTTAGTTCTGTTCCTCTCTCTCCACAACTGCTGCCAGACCTGCTGAGTTTCTTCAGCAATTTCAGTTTCTGTCTCGGATCTGCAGTGTCTACAGTTCTTTGTTCTATTAATTTGAAATGCCTCCCAATCTGAAGAAGTGGAGTAATTTCTCTAATTATCCTGTCTCGGACAGCCAACTTACATTTATAAGCTCCATTTACTAGAGCATCCTTCATGCTCAGAAAAGGGGGCATCTATGTAAAATGCTGCTGTTGGCCTTCAGCCCTTTCCTAAAGGCACATGTTTCTAGTGTCTTGCTATTTCAGACGGGAAAGTGTTGCTCCCAAATACGTGTCCAACTGAGTGCCTTACTCCTCTGCTTAGTTACAATCTTGACCGTCAGCAAAGCCATGCTGTTATATGGTTATGCCTTTAGGAGCTTCGCTCATATTTGGATTGCTTTCCAAACCACCTAATTTTGCTTCATCAGGGAATGTTTATTTTTCTCCATTTTCTGGTTTGGGTTTAGTGGCTTTTACCACAAGAAATAAACTATGACGTTTGGCACTTTATTTTGAATTTAATAAACCCCATATATCTGTTGTATATTCCCTTCAATGTACTGTCCCACTTCATCAAAACTTAAGATGTCACTACCTATACCTGTGTACTTTCTGAGCAAGTGTGGAGAGTTTGTAGGCAAGCTGCTGCAAATTTATTAGCATAACTAAGAAACGTTTCCTGAACTAAAATTGCTAAGCGCATGAAGCTCGTGTGCGTTTCTCATTTGATCATAGTATGCCTTTCACTCAGTGTATGCTTTGAATTAGGGTTTTGCAAGTAACCTACTTAGGAAAGCAAAGACTGCAGCATTACAGCCAGTGCTAACTACAGTGGAAAACTTGACAAAAGAATGTTGAAGCTCCGTAGTCAAAGTTAATGACCTATGAATTAAAACGTGTAGCCAAACATTGGGGTTTCCCTCCAAATACATTCATTTGTGTAGTTTTCTTGTGGTACTTTTCCTGAATATTTACTGAGCACAGCCTTATTTAAACCACAAAAATGTTATAGCTGCCACATTGCATGGTAAGATGAACAGTTGGAGCAAAAGCTACAGAAAAACATACAGGAGCAAATTATCTTGTACATATGAAATGAAGAAGAGCTACCAGGATCTGTGTACCATCAATTTCTGAAGTTTTTAAATGTTTTCACAATCCAAACCTTCATTTGAATTCAGAGCCACAGAAAAGGGGGTAAATGCAACTTAGAGTTTCAATGTGATTTTGACAACCGTTGCAGAAATTAATTGATTGAAGAAGCACAAAATGCAAATAATTGCAGCTCTTAAAAATCAAAAACAAATTTCTGACAAAAAAAAACTCAGCAGGTCTGGCAGCACCTGTGGAGAGAAACCAGAGTTCACATTTCGGGTCCAGTGATCCTCCTTCAGAACTGGTTTGGTTCAGCATTTATTGATTGCACTTTGTGCAATTTCTGTTGATTGAAGAACTTGAGTAGTTTTTTTGAGTAATTGATGAAGATGTTTGAAGAAGGCAGGATGGTGGATGTTGTCAACATGAACTTTAGCAAGGCCTTTGACAAGGTCCCTCAAGCAGGCTGATACAGAAGGTGCTGAAAATGTGTTGCTGGAAAAGCACAGCAGGTGAGCCTGCATCCATGGAGCAGGAGAATCGAGGTTTCGGGCATGAGTCCTTCTTCAGGAGTCCTCACTTTCTCCTGATATAGAAGGTGAACACACATGGGATCTGTGGTGAGATGCTAAGATAGATACAGAACTGACTTGGTCATAGAAGATAAGAATGTAGTGGTGCAAAGATATTTTTCTAACTGGAAGTCTGTGACCAGTGGTGTTCAGTGCTGGGGCCCCTGTTCTTTGTAATAAATATTAAGGAGAGTATAAGTGATCTGATTAAGATTGCAGACAGCACAAAGGTTGGAGGAGCTGCAGATAATGAGGAGGATTGCCAGAGGAAACAGCAGGATGTAGACAAAGCTAGAGAAGTGGCAGATAGAATTTAATCCAACCAAATGCGAGGTGATGATTTTGGAGCGTATAATACAGGAGGGAAGTATACAGTAAATGGTAGAACCCTCAGAAGCATTAATGAACAGCGGGATCTTATGCGTACAGGTTCCTCAGTTCCCTTAAAGTAACAACGCAAATGAATACAGTGGTCAAGAAGGCGTATGGCATGCTTGTCTTCATTGGTCTTAGCATACAGTTGAAAAAATTGGCAAGTTATATTGCAGATGTGTCAAACTTTAGGTCACATTTGGAATCTTGTATACAGTTCTGGTTGGCACACTACCAGAACAATATGAAGACTTTGGGGAAGATACAGAAAATGTTTACCAGGATGTTGCCTGATCATGAGGTTGTTAGCTATGAAGGAGAGATTGGACAAACTTGATTTGTTTTCACTTGAATGTCAGGGGCTGATGGGGCAACCTGATAGTTTACAAAATTGAGAGGAATGGATAGTTTTCACAGGATAGAAATGTCCATTTACTAGGGGGCATTCCTTTAAAGCAAAAGGGGAAAGTTTAAAGGAAATGCGAGAGGCAATTTTTTTTTTTGCGCAGAGGGTAGTAAGTGCCTGGAATGCACTGCCAGAGGAGGTGGGAGAAGCAGATACAATAGCAGTGTTTAAGAGGCACCTTGACTGGTATATGAATAGGCAGGGGATAGAGGGAAACGGTTTTTAGTTTAGAAAAGGTGCCATGTGTCAGTGCAGGCTTGATGGGCCAAAGGGCATGTTTCTGTGCTGTACTATTCTTTGGTCACATAATGAGTAACTTGGGTAAATGTAAGGAGTAATTTTTTGGTAGGGAGAATATGAAGGCCGGTGGCAGGAAATACTGCATACCTGGTATTGAAAGCTGATCAATACTCAGTTTTGTGTGGTCAGTCATGTGGGTCACATGGAGGATTCCCACATGCCAAAGGCAGTACACTGCAACCAGCTGTACACATGGCCCTGCATCACAGAACACCCTGAACATGACTTTCAGTTGTCTTTATATTTAAGTTCTGAGCTTATAAGCTAGATCCCAATATATGAAGAAAACAACCTTAGGCAGACCTAAATGGCAAAGTCTCTGTCATCAGCTATTTTGACATTTGAAGAGAATAGAACAAATGAGCACTGTAAACTTGTCATTTCTGTCCATCTCTCCAACATTGCCATCAATCGCAAAATTTGCAGTTAGTTATGCAAAATGGGACTTGATCTAATGTCACACATGATACATCATCAACACTGAGTGGGAACTTTTTTTCTGAGCATTTGTACATCAGGAGAATCCGCAAAATGAATTGAGCAGCAAAGTGATCTAGAACTAACAGATATGCAAAACCACTTTAAAAAAAACCCAAAAACTAGTCAGTCATGTCACTTAAAAAAATATCAAAACAAGCATGGAGTTACATTTCTGTAGGAATTGAATTGAAAAGCAGACAAGTCATTTAAGCCTATGTTGATGCTTGATTGGTGGGCACAGACTTGGAGTACTTTGTGTAATTCTCATTTCCATTTTATACGAAGGATATAGCAGCATAGGAGAAGGTGCAAAAACATTTTGAAAGAATGATGCTACAACTGAGAGGTTATGCTTTTCTGGAAGTTTTCCAAAAAGTGATGGAAGTATGTATCAAGTATAAAGTTGTGACAGATTTCTGACCCAGTCAACTTCTTGCCCTTGTGACAGCTGCTGTTAGAACACCAAGAAGCTATTTCGCCAGATCACAACGACCTGTTACATGAGTTACTGGAAGGATTGGGAAGTGTACCTGATGTTGAAACTCTGATTGGTGAGTAACTTAGAGTGGATTGAAGATTTTTTGTCTCAGAACCTGGTTCATCCAGAGTGAATAAACTGATGCTTTTCAAAATTGGAAAACATTGCTTTCCCAGCTTACAGATTTGGCTGCAAGTAAATTCGTCCATTTTTCAAAGTGATCAACTTCCTGTTTAATTTTTGCTGAAAAATATTGTGGCTTAGAAATAAATCAATGAATAATTTGAATACTAAACAAAATAATGCAGCAAACTGGACATTTAGTAGACAAACAAGGATCCATTTATTTGGCACCTTCTTTCTCTCCTGACTATCTCTGGAGGAAGCAGTGGTGCAATGGTCATGTCACTGGTTTATTGTCCGAGTGGCCCAGGCTACTGCTTTCTGAGGATATGAATTCAAATGTGACTGCAGCAGCTCATGTAATTTAAACTCAATTAAGGAGTCTGGAATGGAAAGCTAGGTCTTGGTAATGGTGCAGTGAAACTACCATTGATTGGCATAAAAACCCATCTGGCTTGCAAATGTCCCTTAGAAGCGTACACACTAAGGGCAGCAATAGGCTATTCAGCCTTTTGAGCCTGTTCCACCATTCAATATGATCATGACAAATCCTCTATCTCAATGCCTATTCCTACTTTCTCCCATACCACATGATGCCTAAAAATAATTATCAATCTCTTTCCTGAACATCTTCAGTGGGTTAGCCTCCACAGGTTTACTGCCATTTGAATGAAGCAATCTTCCCTCATTTCGATCTGTTTTCAGTTCTGGACTCCCTACCTCCGGAAGACATCCTCTCTGCATCTAGTCTGTCTGGCCGTGATAGAATTTTGTATGTTTCAGTCAGAACCCCTCTCATCATTCTAAACACTGGTGATTACAGGCCCAATTGAAGTAATCCCTGCTCATAGAACGGCAGCACAGTGGCACAGTGGTTAGCACTGCTGCCTCACAGCGGCAGAGACCCAGGTTCAATTCCCGCCTCAGACGACTCTCTGTGTGGAGTTTGCACATTCTCCCCATGTCTGCGTGGGTTTCCTCCAGGTGCTCCGGTTTTCTCCCACAATCCAAAAAAAATGTGCAGGTTAGGTGAATTGACCATGCTAAATTGTCCTTAGTGTTAGGTGAAGGGGTAAATGTGGGAGTATGGGTCTGGGTGGTATACGCTTCGGCGGGTCGGTGTGGACTTGTTGGGCCGAAGGGCCTGTTTCCACACTGTAAGTAATCTAATCTAAACTGTCCTGCCATCCCTGTATCAGTCTAGTGAACCTCCTCTGCAATGTCTCTGTGACAAGTATATCGTTTCTTATGAAAACTGCAGACCTCTAAACTGCTCACAACACTTCAGATGTGGTCTCACCAAGACCCAGTATAACTGCTGTAAGTTAACCCTTCTTCGGAACTCCTATTAAATTTCATTGCAAGAGAATTTATCATTTGCCTCCCCAGTTGCTTGCTGATGCTGCCTGTCAGCTTTCATTGACTGGTGTACAAGGACACCCAGATCCCTTTGTACATCTGCACTTCCCAATATATCAATTGGGAACATATAAATTAATTATCTATTTAAATAATAGTCTTCCTTTTGATTCTCTCAAGTGTTTCACTTCTCATTAAGCTACATTGTACTGCATCTGCCACATATTTGTCCAGTTGGTCATTTTGTCAAAATGACCTTGAAGTCTCCTTGCATCCTTCTGTCAACTCTCAAGCCTGCCCAATTCCGTATCATCAGCGTTCTTGGAAATGTTACATATAGTAAATAGCTGGGTCCCAGGAACTGAACCTTGTAGTGACCCACTAGTCACTCACTACCACTTAGAAAGTGACCCATTTGCTTCCACTCTGTTTCCTAACTATCACCCAATTCTTAATCAATACCAATATATTACCCCCATCCCATGTGCTTTAACTTTGCCAACAAATCTTTCATAAAGGGCTTTATCAAAAGCCTTCTAAAGATCTGAGTACACCATATTCACTGATTTTTCCATTCTCTCAGTCTCAAAAAAGAACTGTAACTGGTTTGTTGAACACTCTTGTTCCCTTTCATAGAACTCCAGTGTGAAAGCAGGCCATTTGGTCCATCAACACCACACCAACCCTCCAAAGAGTATTCCACCCTATCCCTGTACCACTGCATTTCCCATGGCCAATGCACCTGGCCTGTGCATCTGTGGATGGTGGGAAGAAACCGGAACACCCAGTGGAAACCCACGCAGACACAGGGAGAAAGTGTAAACTCCCTTGAGACAATTACCCGAGGTTGGAATAGAACCTGGGTTTAACCACCATGTGCTCTTTCATAAATCCATGTTGGCTCTGCCCAATTCGACATTAATGCTACATACGGAAGCTTAGAAAATAATGGCAAATGTTCAAATCTAACTTATAAATAGTTATCATTTTCACTTTGCAAGCCTGGCTGACTACAATTTACACATCCATCAGTACATTATCCCACTCTCAAAATGAAGAGTTTGTCTTCTATTGGTAAGCGTGAAACAGAACAATTTTTGGCCTATTTTCTAATGGGGCTAATGTAATATTCCTAGCACTTAAAAACAGCTTTCTTTATCCAAATGGCACATTTCATAATGCGCCACTACTGAGCGAGAACAGGAAAAATTCTTTTCATTCATTTATGGGATGTGGTTGTTGGAGACAAGGTCATCTCTCTCATGTCTATCTCTGAATGACCCTGAGAAGGCAGTGATGAGCTGCAAGGTTTAATGTAATTGAGTGACTTGCTAAGGCACTTCAGAAGTGTGGTGAAAGTGAGGACTGTAGATGCTGGAGATCAGAGTCAAGATTAGAGTGGTGCTGGAAAAGCACAGCAGGTCAGGCAGCATCTGAGGAGCAGGAAAACTCTAATCTTGACTTCAGAAGTGTGTTAAGTGTGAAACAAACTTATGTGGGTCTGGGATCACATAGACCACTGTCTTAAACAGGTTGAGGCCTGTACTTGGAATTTAGAAGAAATACCTTTTTTGAAACATAAAAAGTTTCTTACGGGAGAGAACAGGATAGATGCGACAACGTTGTTTCCCTTAATGGAAGAGTCTGGACCAGAAGGTATAATCTCCAAATTAGGGATTATACATTTCAGACAGAGCTGAGGAATTTCTTCTCTTGAAGGGTCATGAATCTATGGAATTCTGTACAGAAAAGGGCTGACCAGGCTGGGTGGTTAGAAAGTTCAAGACTGAGATACTTTTCTAATCAGTGAGGGAATGGAGTTGTTGGGGGATTAAATTAAAGAGAAGTGAAGGATTATCAAATCAATCATAAATCACACAACACCAGATTATAGTCCAACAGGTTTAATTAGAAGCACACACGCTTTCAGAGCGACGCTCCTTCATCAGGTGGTAGTGGAGGGCTCCATCCTAACACACAGAATTTATAGCAAAAATACTGTAAATGTTTGCTGTAAATTCTGTGTTAGGATTGAGCCCTCCACTACCACCTGATGAAGGAGCGTCGCTCCGAAAGCTAGTGTGCTTCCAATTAAACCTGTTGAACTATAACCTGGTGTTGTGATTTTTAACTTTGTACACCCCAGTCCAACACCGGCATCTCCAAATCACAAATCAATCATGTTCTCATTGAGTGGTGGAACAGACTTAATGGGCCGAATGACCTACTCCTGCTCCAATATCTTGTGGTTTTTAAGTCTTACAGGTCAGACTGTTTAAGGATGGCAGAGTCCCTTGTCTAATAGACATTACTCAACCAGAACGGTAATCAAGTAGTTTCACAGTTACCATTATTTACCATTATTTATACTAGGTTTTCAGGTTTGTTTTATTAATTACTGAACTTAATTTCCACAGTTGCCTTTGTGAAATTTGAAATTGTGTCTCCTGATGTTTAGTCCCTGTTTTGGGATTTCTTGTCCAGCAACATATCCACTATGCTACCATGCCCCTAACGATCAAGGATACAATCACAAAGACCCTTGCTAACAGCTTGTATCCCTGGTCTTGGTAGATGACCATAAGACTATACGATGTAGGTGTGGAAGTAGGCCATTCAAAACATTACATCTGCTCTTCCCACCCAGATCCTGGCTGATCTGACAATCCTCACTCCACTTTAATGCCTTTTCTCTATAATCCTTCATTCCAAGCTCAGTGAGTCAGCACCGCTGTCTCACAGCGTCAGGGACCTAGGTTTAATTCTACTCTTAGGTGACAGTCTATGTGGAGTTTGCACATTCTCCCCTTGTCTACATGAGTTTCTGCCAAATGCTCCAGTTTCCTCCCATAGTCCAAAGAATTGGGTCTGGGTGGGTTGCGCTTCGGCGGGTCGGTGTGGACTTATTGGGCCGAAGGGCCTGTTTCCACACTAGCTCATCTAAATTGTAGGTTAGGTGAATTGGCCATGCTACACTGCACATAGTATGCAAGGATGAGCATGGTTGGGTGGATTAGCCACAGGAAATGCAGGGTTACAGGGATAGGCGAGGAGGGGTTGGTCCAGGTAAGATCCTCTTCAGATGGTTGTTGTGGACTTGAAAGGTCAAATGGCCTGCTTCCACAATGTGGAGATTCTGTTTTTAAAAAGCTATCCATCTCACTTAGTATATACTCTGAGTACATGTCCAATCTTCTCAACCTTTCCTCAAAACACAGTCCCTTCATATTTGGAATCAACCTAGCGAACTTTCTCTTGCCTGCCATCACTGTCAGTTTATCTCGCCTTCGATAAGAGACTCAATTGTTCACAGTATTCCAGCTGTGGTCTGATTAATGCCTTGCATAGCTTTAGACAAGCCTCCCTACTTTTTACTTCATTTGGTTTGAAATAAAAGCCCATATTCCATTCACCTTCCCTATTACCCCCTAAACTTGAGTGCTAATGTTTGGGCTTCATGCATGAAGACTCCAAAATCCCTCTTCCACAGCTTTCTCCATTTAAATAATATTCAGCTCCTCATTCTTCCTGTTGAAGACCATAAATATAAATTTTCCCTCCATTGTCGTCCATCTGCCAAATTTTTGCCCACTTAAGCTATAGCCATCTGCAGACTTTGTGTCATCCTCAACACTTGCCTTCTCACATGTTTTTGCATCATCTGAAAACCTGGCTATTGTACTTTCACTTCCCTCTCACAAGTTATTAATGTATGTTATAAATAATTGTGGCCCCAGAACTGATCTCTGTGTCACTCCACTAGTTAGTTTGCCATCCTGAAATACCTCTTTTATACCAATACTGTCTTCTATCAGTTACCGAATCCTTTATCCACGCTAATATACCACATCGCTAATATATATTGTTAAATAGCCAAATGTCTGGTACCTTACCAAATGCTTTGAGAAAATCCAACTATATTACATCCACTGCTTCCCCTTAATGTATTTTGTTTGTTACCACCTCAAAGAATTCTAATAAATTTGTCAGGCATAACTTCACCTTCACAAAGCCATGTTGACTTTGCTTGATCATATTCTGCATGTCCTGCTATTATTTCCTTATAATTTTCCCAATAACATATAAGCTAACTGGCCTATAGCTACCTCTTTATTTGTCTCCTTCCCTTTTTAAGTAAAATGTTACATTGGCAGTATTCCACTTCTCTGAGACTTTTCCAGGATCTAAGGATTCCTGGAGGATTATGACCAGGTGATCATCCACTATTCTCTAGTCCCTTCCTTGAATATCCTAGAATGCACCCCACCTGTTGCAGGGGACCTGTTGGTCTTTCATTTCCCTGTTACCTTTTCTCTGGTGATTACTACTGTATTTTTGTCCTCTGTTCCTTTTGCTCTTCTAAAAGCATTAAATGCTTTTAGTGTCCTCTACTTTGAAGAATTTGATGCAAAGTGAGGTTGTTGACTTCCCTGCTGAAATGGTAAGTTTGTTGGCAGATCTTTTGTCACCATGCTAGGTGACATCATCAGTGCACCTCCGGTGAAGTGTTGGTATTCTGTCCCACTTGCTGTGTGTCCCAGTTTGCTGAGGTGGGTGACATCATTTCTGATTTTGTTTCTTAGTGGTTGGTATTTGGGGCCTAATTCTACATGTTTATTAATGGAGTCCTGGGTTGAGTGCCAGTTGAGTGCTCACTCAACCTGGACTCCATAAACAGACATTTAGAGGTAGACCCCATATTCCAATCACTAAAATCTACCCTTCCCTTACACACGTTTTAATTTCAAAGGAGAAAGTAAAATTTTAAATGTTTTCATACTTAAAATCCAGGTGCTTAGTTTAAACTCCCAGCACCTGAAAACAGCCTTCTCCTTGGATCTGCTATCAATCTCTGGCTTTGAATAAAGGAATAGTGGTCCTTTTGACACCCAGATTCAGCCTTATAAAAGTAACGGAACCAGGAACCTGCTTCCCGTCATCATTTAAACCACTAATAATGAACCCTCGACAACCAAGTTGAGAAGATGAGTCTTCTGAGTTCCGTGCGCGCGCACACAGTTTCTCCCTTTGGAGCCATCGACACTTTGACAAACATGTAGACCGGCGTCTCCCAAGCCCCTTAACAATCCAATCTCTCCTTCCTCGTGTACCTTTTTTGCACTATAGCAGTTTCAAAAATAATTTTAAATGATTTTCATAGATTTTGCTGGATTTTAAGAATTAAAATATTTAAATTTTTTTCTTCTCTTTTGCATGCTTAAAATTAAAATCTCTGTAAGGGAAGGTTAGATTTTTTTTAAAAAAACAAGGTTTAATTCAGAACCTCTTCTTTTAGGCATTATTTCACAGAATATTGGCTTCATGTTCTCCCAGCATAGTGTGTCAGCAGCAATCAGACTAAAAACACTGAATTTTATTTTTGCTTCTGCTCTCGAAAAGCAGAGAGAAATCACAAGGAAAGCTTCCAGATGCAAAATGCACACTGCTCTCCTTCCACCTTTTTTTTTAACTTGATATTCCCTACTGTTTACACTTTAATGTTTTTATAAATGAAACATCGTCCATGTCGACCTAATACTTAAGCAGTTGGTTTCTTAAGAAAAGAGAGCAGAAAACACAGTAGTTATAAACACAAACTGTGAAGGCCTTACTTTTATTTTAAAGACTATATGCGTTCACCAATGATTTTTCCCTGCACTCTCACCTGGCTGTGGTTTCTGACATCGCTCCATCGCTGGTCTCACTGTAAGTCAGCCTCTTGATCCACACCTTTTGTCCTCTCCCACTCCCCTCCCCCTTTCACTCCTTTTCAGGACTTTTTTGGAAATGTGATATTCTCATCATAACGTGTTTTCCAGCATTACAATATCATTAAATTAGTGTACAAAGTTAAAAATCACACAACATCGGGTTATAGTCCAACAGGTTTATTTGGAAGCAAGGTTCTTTTGCCTGATGAAGGAGCCACATTCTGAAAGCTAGTGCTTCCAAATAAACCTGTTGGACTATAACCCGGTGTTGTGTGATTTTTAACTTTGTATACCCCAGTCCAACACCAGCATCTCCAAATCATTAAATTAGTGAATATAGTAATGAAGTCTACCAAAAAGGATAGCATTTTAGGAAATGCTGTCATGAAAAGTGTGTACATGCTTTATGTCTTGATAGCTGCTAGATGTTTGCCCAGATATTACATATCATCAGGAATGGTTTAAGCATAAAAGGTTGTGTGATACTGAAAGTACCAGTTGCTATCGGTAAAACCTACTTCAATTTCTTTCTTCACAGGGGAGGGGGCGGTTGACCCAAATGACCCCAACAAAGCGAATATACTTTCCCAGCTTGCAAAGACAGGAGTCTCACTCACGCTGACCAGCAAGATTGAGTTGCGAGAGGGGGATGACAGAGACATGAAGATTTTGATGATAAAGTAAGCTTTCTCAAATAATGTCTGACAATCTGGTTTTGTAGATTAACTTTTTCCTTCTTTCATAAAGTAGATATGGCCAGTTGATGCTGCAAAATGCTAAGAGTATTCTGCAACACTCGACAGTTTTGATATGGAAGTCTCCATACATCTCAACTCTCTCACTTTTAATTGTGACGCCCTAACAATATAAGACACTCAATCTAATCAAATAGTTTTTGTAGAACATCAAAGCAACTATGTTCCAGCCCAAGCATGAGTTTATTGAATCTTCTCAAACCAGTTCATGTCCTCAATTAATACCTTGTTAATTGAGGAAATAAAATGGTTTCATAATCTTTCTAACTTCTCCATCCTCACTAAAAAAAATTAATTCTTCACCTTTGCTTGGCAGTTCTATATAGTTCAGTAAAAGGTGTAGTTTACTTCAATTGATTGCATTGTTTTTCCATTATGGTCCCTAGTTGAGCAACATTAAGTAATATCATTAGAGTATTTATGATTTGCAATGTTGAATATTTAAACAAGTTCTTTTTCAAATTCAGTTATATTTGATTGATATTATAAATATTTAATGTCAATGCTTAACAAATTATACAGTTCTTGATCTCTATGTATTAATAAGACCCTGATGATCTTGATGATGAATGGTTTCAGTGAATGTAATTGGAATTATTCTGAAAAGTATAAGCAGAGCAATTGTTTATCAATCATCTGTCTGGAATAGAAAACAAGCTAGGTGATAGAATGGTAAAGTATTGCTGTCATGTGCTTAGGTCTGTGGTGTAAAGTGGACTGTTTGGGTACATGCTAAGTGTTGCAAGTATTGATTCAGCAGTGTTTCCTTAGTTTTCGCAACAAATTCAAGGGGTCCGTTTGTAAAGTTTCATATGGGGTCACTGCATTTTCAAGTGGGACTCCATGGTGACTGAGTCAGACTGAGCGATCTTCATGAGATGATTATTGATGATTGGTTTTAGATGATACTTTAGGGTGCATAGTCTTAAAATAAGGGGGAGCAGATTTAGGACTAAGTTGAGGAGGAATTTCTTCACCCAGAGGATTGCGAATCTGGAAAATTCCCTGCCCAGTGAAGTAGTTGAGGTACCTTTGTTGAATGTTTTTAAGGCAAAGGTAGATTTTTGAACAGTAAAGGAATTAAGGGTTATGGTGAGAGGGCAGTAAGTGGAGCTGAGTCCACAAAAAGATCATCATGACCTTATTGAATAGCAGAGCAGGCTCAAAGGACCAGATGGCATACTCCTGTTCCTAGTTCATTATTTTCTTACGTTCAGTCAGATTTTCGATTGCAATTTTGTCTTGAGAGTAAGGGAAAGCCTTATGGTTAGTCTAGAGAGTTCTTGTTTCATTAAGATGGCATCCTGCGCAATTTGGGAAATTAGATCCAAAATTGGCAGAGGATGTTGGTCAAAAGTGGTTGTTGTGACTGGCAGCCTCCGTTCAGTGTCGCTGGGGTTTGGCGCTGTGCTCCTTGCTACTTGCTTTAGAAACAATGGAAAGCTTTAGACTGTAGGATGGTAAAAGATTGTCTGGTCAGAATGGCAAATGGAACTTAATCCTGAAATTTGGGAGGTAATATATTTTGGAAGAACCAACAGGGCAAGGGAATGCATGATGTTTGGCAGGAGCCTAGGGAATAGAGGATCAGAGGGATTTGTATGAGCATGTCCATAGATGCTTGAAGGCAACAGGACGGATAGATAAAGTGGTTAAGAAGGCGTATGGGATACTAGCCTAGATTTATTTCTCGGTCAAGACATTGAATACAAGATGGAGATTATGATGGAGCTGGATATAAAGATAATTAGGCCATGACTGGAATACAGTGAGCAGTTCTGTCGCCACACTATAGGAAGCATGTGATTACACTAGAGAAGGTGGAAAAGAGGCGGAAGTGGGTACTGCAGATGCTGAAGATTAGAGTCCGTATTAGAGTGGTGCTGGAAAAGCAAAGCAGATCAGGCAGCAATTGAGGAGCAGGAAAATCGACGTTTCGTGCAAGGGGATTCACCAGGGCGCTGCCTGGGGTAGAGCCTTCAAGCTCTGAAGAGAGACTAAATAGGCTGGAGTTGTCTTCCTTAGAATAGAGAAGACACAGGATAGATAAGACATTTTTTGCCATGGTAGAGGGATCAGAAGTAAAGTGGACTTGATGGGCCAAATGGCCTCTTTTGCACTGTAGGGATTCCGTAATTCTGTCGCATAGACATGATGGGTAGAAGGGCCCCTTTCAGTGCTGTGAAACTGTGACATTTGAATCACCAGTTTATGTGGTATGTTGTGCTGTTGTGAATTTTCTCTTTCTAGAAGCTGACTGAAATGCACTCCGAGACAAGTCACAATTCATAACCAAAACCAATCATTGACTTACCTTCTACAGCACTCGTGAATGTACTACTTGCAATTAAAATAATCAAATTCCTATGTTTCGCACTGTCAAAATATTGACTAGGTTTATCGTGCTATTAAAATCTAAGTTGAGACTCAAATTCAGATTGCCTGCTTTGTAGAAAATGTTGAATTTAACATGGGAGAAATTCTCATTTGAATATTCACATTACAAATTCCTGCAATCCCCAGTAATTGTGGTTGTTACCAAGGTTTTAGCTCAGTTGGCTCAATGGTGGGGAAACCAAAAAAATGTCATCTGGGAATAAATGTTAACACTGTTTCCTTAGTCATTTGCTTATAGATTTAGGACATGTATACACTTGACTAACAGTTTGGTGCAGGATTGCAGGGCTACAGCATTGCCAGAAGTACAGCAAAACGTTAAACTAATGCCCTCTGTCTCTCCCTATGGTGCAGGTAGATGGAAGAGTGACTCTAAACAATGAAAAACATTTGTTTTTCCAGCATCTTAGCCATCATTTCCTCTGTAATCAATATTGGCAAAATCAGATTTGTTGTTTCCATTTGGTGAAATGTTACTTTGCATAAATTGTGTTGCGATTGCTGACTGGTCATTCCATTGCAAATTGACGGTACTTAAATGCAGCAGGACATTTGAAAGAACTAATATGTTTTCTACAAATGCAAATCTTTAAAGGAAAGTTATCATTTTAGACACTGTAATGTGCTATGGTGGTTGAGACTTTTTATTATTGCTCTTTTTTCCTAAGGAAAGGCAATAAAATTATTATCGTCTTTAACTTTGTTGTCACCACACCACCACCTCACCATGTTGTTTGTTACTCAAATAGTAACCCAAAGACCCAGGTTCCTATTGTTGGAGACATGGGTGTAAAATCCATTATTTCAGACAGTGAAATTTGATGATTAGCTGTCTAATGGCATGCAAACACTGTTAATTCTCGTCAAAACTAGTCTGGTTCACTCCATCCATTATGGAAGAAAATTTGCCCTGGTCTGCTCTACATGTGACTCCAGGCTCTCAGCGGTGTGTTGGACTCTTACCTAGCCTCTGGGCAATCAAGGATGGGCACTAAATGCTGGACTAGCCAGCAATACTGACATCCCATAAATATTTTTTTTAAACTCAAAGGGTGCTGACATTAACTTCTCAACCTTGACAGAAATTAGAGGCCTGAGGCACAGAGGGAAAGGATAATCTCCCCACCACGTAGAGCCTACTGAAACCAAGATCCAGGCCTAAAAGATTAACAGTTTTCCTTCAGTCCTCCTCTGAGCCTCAGAAGGAGACTGTGGTCCTTCGCTCTGGACTCAGAGTGCTGGGGGTCAGCAGCTGGAGACTAAACTCAGACAGCAGGAGGAACAAAGAACCAGACTTTGGCCACTTCTTGCTGACCTGGCTGTGGTCAGAAAATCAACAAGTGATGCCTTATTGGAATCTGATGTTTAAACTGAGTGTGTTTCCCTGTTACCTCCCCTGAATGGCCACGACAGCTCAATTTACGACATTTCCACTTGGAAATGAAAGTTGATCCCCTGACGCTTATTAAAGTTAAATGTCAACTATAGATTATCCTTGGGTTTAGAAATTTCCACTGGCTCCAGTTTAGGTTATTTGCCTACCTCTGTATCAGTCACTCTAAACACATGGTGAGCTGCCTTTTTCATTGGAGATCATTTGTTTTTCAAGAAATGCAACAATTTGCACTTTTTACTTTATCAAAACCTATTCTAAGACTTGACCTTGAAATATTCTTTGAACGTGGGACAATGAATATTTTATTTTCATACTTCAAGGTTAAGTTTGATTTGCTCCTTAAGAGGACAACCTGTTGTCTTGCCAATTCATTTAAAATTGGTATTGAAAGACAGGGAGTATTTAATTTGGTTGGGCCATATTGACTTTGTCACAGATTGAAATTCCTTTCCAACTGCAGTTTCCAAAAGCTGCATAGACCATTCTAAAAGTCTAGTCTAACCACATTCTTTTAACCACAGTGCATGACTCACACATCCTGGATCTTTATTCTTGGTCTTCATCCATACAACAAAACCAGTCTCTGTCTGTTCCGGATTTTTGCTCCTTGTGCTTCTCATTTTCTCTCAGTCTGTCTCCTATAATTTTACACAGTTCAATCTGTTGTATTAGTGCTGACTGTTCAAATCCTGTCCAATACCTCAGTTTTCCCCCAGACCCTTCAAATTTCTCATCTTCAAGTACATATCCAATTGTCTTCTACAAACGAATTCCTTTCTTCCCAGCATTGCATTCTGAACCTTGATGATCCTTTATAGAGAAAGTTCTCCTTGCTACCCCTCTAATTATTTTGTCATTTATTTTAAATTTGAGGTCCCATTACTTAACCACGTGCCATAGAATATAGTTTATCTACATTTGCTGTATTAAATTTTCACTCTTGACCAACTTTTAGGTTTTCTCTTCAGCTGCTCTGCTCTAAGAAGAACAATTAACTTTGTAATCTTTCAACACTGGGGAGGCGATAGCCTAGTGGTGGTATCGCTGGGCTGTTAATCCAGAGGCCCAGGTCATGTTCCTGGAACCCCCTTTCCAATCCCGCCACGGCAGATGGTGGAATTTGAACTAAGGGTCTAATGATGACCACGAGTCCATTGTTGATTATTGAAATAACCCCATCTGATTCACTATTATCCTTCAGAGAAGGAAACTGCCTTCCTTACCTGGTCTGGCCTAAAATTGACTCCAGACCCACACCAATGTGGTTGACATTTAACTGCCCTCTGGGCAATTAGGGATGGGTAATAAATGCTGGCCTTGCCAGCAACACCTTCATCCCATGAATGAATTTTAAAAAACAGCTTAGCCAGTCTGCTGCTTATCCCTGAGCAGATTAGTTCTTACGTCGTAGCTGTCCCTTTAATACCATGGACTTCTATCTTAAGAATAACTCTGTTCTGATATCCCACTTTCTCATTTCCCCTCTCTCACTCCACCCAAATGAAGCTTCAAACTTTTGTTCACTGGTCAGCCTACCGATACTAGCTGATACATTCAGTGGTCAAAATTTAAAACTGGGTATTAGCTGTGTCAGAAAGAAGGCTGGAAAAATCCTCTAAAGTTAAATTGGTAACTTTTTGTGTAATCTATCTTGGCAATAAGGCTTCTGAGTTGATCAGTATATTTTGGACCAATAATGTCTGGATTTCTTCCAAGGTGGACAACCACTCTCTGTGATAAAAAATAGTGAATGAGCTGAAAAATGAGAACATGATTGCAAGGGTTCAGGCCTGGCAGTTAAACATCCAAGGACTTACAACGTATTGAAAAGACAGGGAGGTGGACAGAGGGTACGGGGTTGCCTTGTTAGTTAAGAATGAAATTAAATCTATGGCACTGAAAGACAAAGGGTCAGATGATGTGGAGTCTGTGTGTGTGGTGTTGAGGAACCACAGAGGCAAAAAAACCATAATGGGAGTTACGTACAGATCTCCCAGCAGTGGTCAGGACCAGGGGCGCAAGATGTACCAAGAAATAGATAAGGCATGTCAGAAAGGCAAGATCACAGTGATCATGGGGGACTTCAATATGCAAATGGACGAGGTGAATAATGTTGCTGGTAGATCCAAAGAAAGGGAATTCATGGAATTCTTCCAGGATGGCTTTTTGGAATAGCTTGTGATGGAGCTCACAAGAGAGCAGGCTATTCTGAACTTAGTGCTATGTAACGAGCCAGACTTTATAAAAGATCTTAAAGTCAGAGAACGCTTAGGAGGCAGCGATCATGATATAGTGGAGTTCAGTCTGCAGTTTAAAAGAGAGAAGGCAAAACCAGATGTAATGGTGTTACAGTTAAATAAAAGTATTTTCAGCGGCATGAGAGAGGAATTGATGGGAATTAACTGGAAGCAGAGCCTAGTGGAGAAGACAGTAGAGCAACAATGGCAGGGGATTCTGGGTGTAATTGAGGAAACAGTACAGTGGTTCATCCCAAAGAAAAGAAAGATTACCCAGGGGAGGATTAGAGAGCCATGACTGACAAAGGAAGTCAGGAAAAAGAGAGAACCTATGAAGTGGCCAAGAGCACAGGGAAATCTGAGAGTTGGGAAGACTCGAAAACAAATAGAGGATAACAAAGCGTGAAATAAGAAAGGAGAGGATCAAATACGAAGATAAGCTAGCCCGATGGGCTACATCCTAGAGCTCCGAGGGAGGTGGGTGAAGAAATAGCAGAGGCTTTGGTTGTGATCTTTCAAAAATTACTGGAGTCGGGGAAAGTCCCAAATGATTGGAAAATCGCTGTTGTAACTTGTCCACTCTCGCTCATCAGTAAGTGATGGTCGGATCTGCTCAGCAATGTCCTGCTCGCTGACATCCAGTTTGGGTTCTGCCAAAGCTACTCAGCTCCTGAACTTGTTACAGCCTTGGTTCAAACATGAACAAAAGAGCTGAATTCCAGAGGTGAGGCGAAAGTGACTGCCCTTGATGTCAAGGCCACGTTTGGAAACTATTGTTGTTCTTCATTGTATTGGGCTCAAAGTGTTTGAGCTCGTTCCCCGACCTTACCATGGGTAGATGTCCCTACACCACAAAGCTGAAACTTTATTGCTGGAACAGCACAGCAGGTCAGGCAGCATCTAGGGAACAGAAGATTCGACGTTTCGGGCACATGCCCTTCTTCAGGAATGAGCAGAGAGTGTTCAGCAGGAGAAGATAAAAGGTAGGGAGGAGGGACTTGGAGGAGGGGCGTTGGAAATGTGATAGGTGGAAAGAGGTCAAGGTGAGGGTGATAGGTCGGAGTAGGGTGGAGGCGGAGAGGACAAGACGAAGACTGCAGGTCAGGAAGGCGGTGCCGGGCGGGAGGGATCCGGCTGAGACAAGGTGGGGGGAGGGAGAAACTGGTGAAGTCCAAGTTCATCCCCTGCGGTTGGAGGGTTCCCAGTCGGAAGATAAGACGCTCCTCCTCCGACCGTCGCATTGTTGTGGTTTGGCGGTGGATGAGTCCAATGACCTGCATATCCTCGGTGGAGTGGGAGGGGGAGTGGAAATGATGTGCCACAGGTTGGTTGGGTTGGTTCGTCCGGGTGGCCCAGAGGTGCTATCTGAATCGCTCCGCAAGTAGGCGGCCTGTCTCCCCAATATAGAGGAGGCCACACCGGCTGAAGCGGATGCAGTAGATAATGTGGGTGGAGGTGCAGGTGAATCTGTGGCAGATATGGAAGTTTCCCTTGGGGCCTTGGAGAGAAGTGAGGGGGGAACAGGCCGCCTACTTGCGGAGCGATTCAGAGAGCACCTCTGGGCCACCCGGACGAACCAACCCAACCAACCTGTGGCGGGAAGTGGAAGAGATGCGGTGGAGGGCATCGTCGATCACGTCGGGGGGGGGGAAATTGCGGTCCTTGAAGAAGGAGGCCATCTGTGTTGTACGTATTTTGAACTGGTCCTCCTGGGAGCAGATGCGGCGGAGACGAAGGAATTGGGAGAATGGGATGGCGTTTTTACAGGGGGCAGGATGGGAGGTGGTGTAGTCCAGGTAGCTGTGGGAGTCGGTTGGTTTGTAGTAGATGTCCGTGTTGATTCGGTCGTCTGAGATAGAAACAGAAAGGTCTAGGAAGGGGAGGGAGGAGTCCGAGACTGTCCAGGTGAATTTGCCTGCACAGTTCAAGAAGGCAGCTCAGCACCTCCTCTTAACACCATCTTCATTAGGGGTGGACAATAAATGCTGGTCCAGCCAGTGACACCTCCACCCCATGAATATATAAAATGTTCCATCCATATCAGTATAGCACTAGTTTCAGCCATTAAGATGGAAATTGCAGATATTTTAGAAATTTTAAGTTCTAACATGCCGAACAATGATTCAGTGAATCCATTCTCTCCCAAGGGATTAATCTTAACTGAGGATTCTCTGTCTGATTCATATAGTATTAATGTTGCTCTTGTATCAGCAATCATCAAAGCTTTCTTTCAGAAATAATTTAATCTTCTCAACAACATTGCCACTTTTCCTTGGTAACTGGTCTGCCTCTATCACCCATCCTTAACAGCCCTTGCGAAGGCGGTGGTGAGCTGCCTTCTAGAACCACTGCCGTCAATGTGTGCTGTAGGTAGACCCACAATGTCATTAGGGAAAGAATTCTAGGATTTTGTCCCAATATCCTGAATGTTTCTCTGGAATTAGAACTTGGAATATCCTCCAAGAAGGAGAGTGTTCCTTTCGAGTCGGGCAAATGAACATTTTTGAATGCCAGGTGTCAACAGCTGGTTTCAAGCATTAGTTTGTCATAACGTTTTGCTCCAACCAAACTCAACAGGAAAGGACATTTCAAAATGGCTGTATTCCACGATGGCCTCAAGTTGTTAATCATCAAAATTAGTTATTGCGGACAAAAAAGGTTAGAAAATGATGATAACCTTTATATTGTATGTAATCCCTTTCATAGTTGCTGTATTTAAACTAAAATGATGGGGTTGATTTAAGGAGTTAATTTGTTACTTCACGCTTCAAGGAACTGAGGAGCTCTTGAGCAAGGTTATGTGACGTACATGTAAATGTGAACCATATCATTAACCCACCTTATAATCTCAAACTGGTTACAGTTCAATTCTTAGTGCAATTGAAATTAGGTAATATGTGATGACAATTGCAGATTCACACCTAACATTTGGCACACCTTCTGTGTTATAGAGTTATACAGCACAGAAACAGACCCTTCGGTCCAACTCATCCATGCTAACTAGATATCCTAAATAAATCTACTCCCATTTGCTAGCATTTGGCCCACATCCCTCTGAACCCTTCTTGTTTATGTAATCATCCAAATGTATTTTAAATTATGTAATTATACCAGCCTCCTCCACTTCCTTTGACAGCTCATTCCATACATGCACCACCCTCTGTGTGAAGAAGTTACCACTTGGGTCCTTTTTAAATCTTTCCCCTCTATATCTTGGGGAGAAAGACCTTGGCTAATCCATGCCCCTGATGATTTTATAAATCTCTAGAAGGTCACCGACGTTCCAGGGGAAAATAGCCCCAGTCTATTCAGTCTCTCCCTAACGTCCAAACCCTCCATCCTCAGCAATATCCTTGTAAATATTTTCTGAACCCTTTCAAATTTAACAATGTCTTTCCTATAGCAGGGAGACTTGAGTGAATATAGTATTCTGAAAGTGGCCTCACCAATATCTTGTACAGACGCATCATGACATCCCAACTCCTTTCTGGATCAGTGGTGCTGGAAGAGCACAGCAATTCAGGCAGCATCCGACGAGCAGCAAAATCGATGTTTCGGGCAAAAGCCCTTACCTCGTTGATTTTATCCCAACTCCTTTACTAAGTGCACTGACCAATGAAGACAAGTGTGCCAAATGTTGCCTTCGCCACCTGTGAATCCACTTTCAAGGAATTATGCAGCTGCACCCCTCGGCCTCTTTGTTTGGCAACACTCCCCAGGGCCCTATCATTAACTGTACATGTCCCGCCCTGGTTGCCTTACCAATATGCAACAGCTCACTGATCAAGGTCCATCGTATTCTGAGTTAAAAATCCCACAACACTAGGGTATAGTCCAGCAGGCTTATTTGAAGCACTAGCTCTTGCAGCGCCACTCCAGGGGAAAACAACCTAAGTCTATTCAGCCTCTCCCTATAATTCGAACTCTACAACCCTGGCAACATCTTTGTAAATCTTTTCTGAACTTTCACAACATCCTTCCTATAGAAGAGAGACCAGAATTGCATACACTATTCTAATAGTGGCCTAATCAATGTCCTATACAGCTGCAACATGATCTCCCAAGTCCCATACTCGATGCAATGGCCAATAAAGGCAAGCATACCAAACGCTGCCTTCAATATCCTTTCTACCTGTGACTCTACTTTTAAGCAACTGTGAACCTGCACTACAGGGTCTCTTTGTTCAGCAACGCCCTCCAAGACCTTACCATTACATATATAAGTCCTGCTCTGATTTGCCTTTCCAAAATGCAGAACCTCTCATATATCTAAATTAAACTCCATCTGCCATTCCACTGCCCATTGGCCCATCTGATCATGGTCCCATTATACTCTGAGGTAACCTTCTTCGCTGTCCACTACAACTTCAATTTCGGTGTCATCTGCAAACTTACTTACCGTACCTCCTATGTTCTCAAAAATCACTGATTTGGATGTGAAGATTTGTAGCTCGGGTTGATGAGAAGTATATAAGTTTACTCACTGAGCTTGAAGGTTTGTTTTCAGACATTTCATCACCATACTAGGTAACATCAGTGAGTCTCCGGTGAAGCGCTGGTGGTATATCCCACCTCTCTATTTGGAGATTGGTTTCTTAAGGTGGGTAATGTCATTTCCAGTTGTTTATTTTCAAGGGGAGGTAGTTAGGGTCGAAATGATGTGTTAATTGATGGAGTTCTGGTTAGAATGCCATGCCTGTAAATGTCCTCTTACATGTCTTTGTTTCGCCTGTCCTAGGATGTGTGTGTTGTCCCAGTCAAAGTGGTGTACTACTTTTGTCTGTATGTATAGAAATAGTGATAGTGGGTCATGTCTTTAGGTGGCCAGTTGGTGTTTATGTATCCTGGTGGCAAGCTTCCTGCTGGTTTGTCTGATGTAGTGTTTTTTTTTTACAGTTCTTGCATGGTATGTTGTAAATGACGTTAGTTTTGCTGGTAGTATCGAATGGATTCTTTAGGATCATTAGCCGCTGTTTAAGTGTGTTGGTAGGCATGTGGGCTACCATGACTCCAAGGGGTCCGAGTAGTCTGGAACTCATTTCTGATATGCCTTTGATGTAAGGTAATGTGGCTTTAGCTTTTGATTGCATTGTGTCTGCTTGTTTGGGTTTGTTTCTGAGGAATCGGCGGATTGTGTTTATTGGATACCTGTATTTCTTGAAAGCTTTGTATAGATATTTTTCTTCTGTTGTTTGCAGTTCTTGGGTGCTGCAGTGTGATGTAGCTCATTGAAATGATGTCTTGATGCAGCTCTGTTTGTGGGTGTTGGGTGATTGCTTTTAAAGTTAAGTATTTGGTCCGTGTGTGTTTGCTTTTCTGTCGACGCTGGTTTGAACTCCTCCATTAACTGTCCGTTCAACTGTCGCATCTAGGAATGGGAGTCTGTTGTCGTTCTCCTCCTCTTTTGTGAATTTTATGCCTGTTGATGGTGTTGTAGGTTTCCTCTAGTTTGTTCTGTTTTGTGATGACAAAGGTGTCATCCATGTAGCGGACCCAAAGTTTGGGTTGGTTAGATGTGAGGGCAGCTTGTTCAAGTCTCTGCATTACTGCTTCCACTATGAGCCCTGATATTGGTGATCCCATAGGTGTTCCGTTGACTTGTTTGTAGGTTTTGTTATTGAATGTGAAGTGAATGGTGAGGCACAGGTCCACTATTTTGAGGATGTTGTCTTTGCTAAAGAAGTTGATGGTGTCTGGTGTATATGGTCCTGGTTTTCCTAGTAGTGATGCCAGTGTTTCTTTGGCCAAGTCGATGTTAGTTGATGTGAAATGGACAGTAACATCAAAGGAGACCATTATTTCATCCTCCTCTATCTTGGTATCTTTGGTGTTCAGGAATTCTTGGATGGAGTGAATGGAGTGGCATGAATCTTCAATTAGATGTTTTAGTTTTTGGTAGAGTTCCTTGGCTAGTCTGTTGGGGTACCAGGTAGGGAGACTGTGTCTAAGGAGGGCCCCTGGTTTGTGTATTTTTGGTAATCCATAGAAGTGTGGTGTATTGGATCTGTCTGTTTTATGTTTTGGAAGTCTGTCCTGTGTAATTCTCCTGATTTTTTAAGTGCTGTGAGAAAGGATGAGATTCTGTTTTGTGCTTAAGTAGCAACTAATGATCCTAAAGGATCCATTAGATACTACCAGCAAAACTCACGTCATTTACAACATACCATGCAAGAACTGTAAAAGAAAAACACAACATCTGACAAACTAGCAGGAAACTTGTCACTAGGATACATGAACACCACTAAAAGACATGACCCACTATCACAAGTTTGCATACATACAGACAAGGAAGGACACCACTTTGACTGGGACAACACACACATCCTAGGACAGGGGAGACAAAGACACACACAAGAATTCTTAGAGCATGGCATTCTAACCAGAACTCCATCAATAAACACATCGATTTAGACTCTATCAACCTCCCCTTGAAAAAAACAACCAGAAATGACATCACCCATCTTGAGAAACCAATCTCTGTAAGTAGAGAGGCGGGGCATACCACCAGCACTTCACCGGAGACTCTCACTGATGTTATCTAGTATGGTGACGAAACTTCTGAAAACAAGCCTTCAAGCTCAGTGAGCTAACTTACATACTCAACATCCAAATCATTTATATAAATGACAGAAAGCACTGGACCCTACAATATAGCGAGTCCATGTTGGCATTTATGCTTCTCAAAAACTTCCTCCCAAACTCCTTCATCTAACTTTAACATATCCATTTATTCCTCCCTTGAATGCAACCCTTTCTCTAGCTGTCTCCTTGAATGTATCTCTGCTATTCACCTCAATCATTCTCTATGCCTGTGAATTCAAAATTCAGACCACTCTGGATAAAGGAGTTTGACTGCAAATCTTCATTGGTATTCTCAGTAACTTGCTTATATTTATGATTGTTTGTCTTTGTCCTAACCGTGATCTGGGTCCATATTTCCTATACTCCTATCAAACCCTTTCAAAATCTTAAGAGACCTCTTTTGCGAGGGTTTGAATTCCCTGATTGCACCCTGTCTTACAATGCAGATGCACATATTGTTTCATTATTTGTTGTGTTGAAATTTTATGATCATTTCACTCCTGGTTATGTGGCTAATTTTAAAGATAGCCCATGCCCCATTTTGTTCTTTTACTACAGTCTGTTTCCCGATCTCCACATGTACTTTTAGGTTTTCTTTCAAGAGATTATTTCATGTGTTTTCTATGTAGTCAGTTATTATTCTGTAGATGTAGTTTCTCCATTTTTCCACTATTATTCCATGTGGAAACTATTATGCCAGCTCTTGTGGTGTTACACAGAATGGAACAATGTTCAAAGGCAATTAGAATTTTTCAATCATGTAGATTCAGGGGAGCAAATCATTCACTTTGTATTTTTTTCAATTCTACCTCCAACAATTAGTGTTAAATGGTTTGTGCAGCTATGACCCTTGAAATTCAACCAGGGTGCGAAAACTTCAAGTTTTAATTGCATACCTTTTCAATCATTCTTTTAATCTTGTCATTCACTTTTATTGACAGGATGTATGTTGTCCTATCCTGTGATCAAGCCAATGAAATATTTAATCATCACCGCCCTACTGGAATATGTTGCAAAGTTCTAAGACATTTCGTTCCTTTTGATGAAGACCATAAGACATAGGAGTGGAAGTAAGGCCATTCGGCCCATCGAGTCCACTCTGCCATTCAATCATGGCTGATGGGCATTTCAACGCCACTTACCTGCACTCTCCCTGTATCCCATAATTCCTTGTGAAATCAAGAATTTATCAATCTCTGCCTTGAAGACATTTAACATTGTGGCCTCCACTGCGCTATGTAGCAATGAATTCCACAGGCCCACCACACTCTGGCTGAAGAAACATCTCTTCATTTCTGTTTCAAATTGACCCCCTCTAATTCTAAGGCCGTGCTCACAGGTCCTAAGAATACTAGGACTGATGGAAACAAACTTCCAGCGTCCACTCTTTCTAAGCCATGCATTTCTTGTAAAGATGAATTCCACAGGCCCACCACTCTCTGGCTGAAGAAACATCTCCTCATTTCTGTTTCAAATTGACCCCCTCTAATTCTAAGGCCGTGCTCACAGGTCCTAAGGATACTAGGACTGATGGAAACAAACTTCCAGCGTCCACTCTTTCTAAGCCATGCATTATCTTGTAAGTTTCTATTAGATCTCCCCTCAACCTTCTAAACTCTAATGAATACAATCCCAGGATCCCCAGCCATTCATTTTATGTTAGGCCTACCATTCCAAGGATCATCCGTGTGAATCTCCATTGGACGCGCCCCAGTGCCAGTATGCCCTTCCTGAAGTGTGGGGCCCAAACCTGGACACAGTATTCTAAATAGGGCCTAACCAGAGCTTTATAAAGTCTTGCTCCCTTTACATTCCAACCCTCTTGAGATAAGTAACAAAATTACATTTGCTTTCTTAACCACGGACTCAATCTGCAAATCAACCTTTCAAGAATCATGGACTAGCACTCCCAGATCCCTTTGTACTTTGGCTTTAGGATTTTTCTCCCAGTTTAGAAAGTAGTCCATGCTTGTGTTCTTTTTTCCGAAGTGCAAGACCTCGTAATTGCTCACATTGAATTTCATCAGCCATTTCTTGGACCACTCTCCTAAACTGTTAAAATCTTTCTGCAGCCTTCCCATCTCCTACCTTCCCATCTCCTCAACTACCTGCCTGTCCACCTAACTTCATATCACCAGCAAACTTCACCAGAATGCCCCAAGTCCATTCATCCAGATCATTAATATATAAAGTGAATAGCAGCGGCCCCAACACGCTACCCTGCGGGACACCTTGTCACGAGTGACCATTCTGAAAAGACCTTTTCTCCCAACTCTCTGCCTTCTGTCAGACAGCCAATCCTCAATCCATACCAGTAGCTCACCTCGAACACCATGGGCCCTCACCTTACTCAGCAGCCTCCCGTGAGGTATCTTATCAAAGGTTTTTTGGAAGTCTAGGTAGATAACATCCACTGGGTTTCCCTGATCTAACCTATTTGTTACCTCTTCAAAGAATTCTAATAGGTTTGTCAGGCACGATTTCCCCTTACTGAATCCATGCAGACTTGTTCTGAACAGACGCTGCACTTCCAAGAATTTAGAAATCTCATCCTTAAACTATGGATTCTAGAATTTTACATACAACTGTGGTTCGATTAATTGGCCTATAATTTTCCATCTTTTGCCTTGATCCTTTCTTGAACAAGGAAGTTACAACAGCGACTTTGCAATCATCTGGGACTTTCCCTGACTCCAGTGATTTTTGAAAAGTTACAACCAATGCCTCCGCTATTTCTTCAGCCACCTCCCTCAGAACTCCAGGGTGTAGCCCATCAGGGCCAGGGGATCTATCGGTTTTTAGACCTTTTTCACTTTTCTGGCATTTTCTCTTTTGTATGGCTACCATACTCAACTCTGCCCTTGACTATCCTTAATTATTGGGATATTACTCATGTCTTCCATTGTGAAGACTGACACAAAGTATTTATTAAGTTCTTCAGCTATTACTTTATCTCCCATCACTAGCCTTCCTTCATCAATTTGGAGCAGCCCAATGTCTATTTTTGCCTCTCGTTTGTTTCGTATGTATTGAAAGAAACTTTTACTATCATTTCTAATATTACTGGCTAGCTTACCTTCATATTTGATCCTCTCCTTCCTTATTTCTCTTTGTTATCCTCTGTTTGTTTTCGTAGTATTCCAAATTTTCCGATTTCCCAGCGTTCTTGACCACTTTATAGGCTCTCTCTTTTTGGTGCATTTCCTGATTTCCTTAGTCAGCCATGGCTGTCTAAGCCCTCGTCCGGTAATCTTTCTTTTCTTTGGGATGAACCTCTGTACTGTTTCCTCAATTACACCCAGAAACTCCTGCCACTGTTGCTGTACTGTCTTCCTCACTAGGCTCTGCTTCCAGTCGATTTTCGTCAGTTCCTCTCTCATGCCCCTGAAAATACCTTTATTTAACTGCAACACCATTACATCTGGTTTTGCCTTCTCTCTTTTAAACTGCAGACTGAACTCTACCATATTATGATCGTTGCCTCCTAAGTGTTCCCTTAGCTTGCAGGACTCTTGGCTCATTACATAGCACTAAATCCAGAATAGCCTGCTCCCTTGTGTGTTCCATTACAAGCTGTTCCAAAAAGCCATCCTGTAAGCATTCCATGAATTCTCTTTCTTTGGATCCACCGACAACATTATTCACCCAGTCCATTTGTATATTGAAGTTGCCCGTGATCACCGTGACCTTACATTTCTGACATGCCCTATCTATTTCCTGGTACACCTTGCGCCCCTGGTCCTGACCCCTGCTGGGAGGTTTGTACATAACTTCCATTTATGGTTTTTTTGCCCCCTTCTTGAGACAAATAGTGATCAACAGGCTTTCAGAGAAGTTGATGAAGAAACTTTTCAGAAAATAAGAGGTTGCTGCAGTGGGTGCACTCTAGGTTCTTTTTGGGCATAATTATCTCTTATTGTTTTTATCATAGGATATGAGAATCTTTGGCAAGAGGCTATTGTTTGTTAAACAAGTACGGATAGGTGAACAGGACTTCCTGCAAGCTAAACCACAGGCAGCAATGTTTTGGATGTCCCCGATTTTAGGAAGCATTCCCACAAAGTAGTGGTGGAAATCACCAGAACCCACTCTGGTAAACAACTTTGTGCGTTGTGTCAAAAACTGTTTTAAACAAGATGTTTTACTGACAGTGAAACATGTTTAGATTGGGACAAACATGACCTAATGCATGAAGAATTCTTCTGTGTATTTTGGAGAAGGCTGATGTTGTATTCAGTGCTCTTTTACTTAAAGGAATTTTCTCACGAGAATGTTATATAAATACATCAAGCACTTGTATAACATGGTCAACATTTCACTTCATGAGGTGTACCCAATTGCTCGGGCAGACAGTGAAATAAGCTTCTGTTTTTAAAGTTCAAGCCAGTTGTAGTCAAATGCTGGCGAGTGACTTGTGTGTCAGATAAAGTAATATCTTACTCATCTGTGTGAGTCAGCATAACCTAGCCTTCTAAGACTGTAGCATCCTTCTCTGACATGCAATGAGCTAATGATATTGATGTTTTCCAGGTGTAGTAATTAGCACAATTTAACAGCTCCATATGTTTGCAACTGCAGTTGTTCCATATAGGCACAGCATGATCAGATGAGAGCTCAGGCTTGGCCTGTCGCCTGTATTACGTATGTCTGTACTCTGTTAAATTGGAATTAAATCTGGTAAGTATCAATGATTTGTAGAACGAGTGTTGTCAAAAGAAAACTTAGAAAAAGAAAGATAAGGAGGAGATTGAGGAGAAGAATGTAATTAATATCATTATTATGAATCTGATGGTCTTTTTTATATGCCACTCTTGCTGTGAAGTTCCAGGAATAGATGTACTGGAGACCTGTGTTCAAATCCTGCCAGAGAAGATGGTGGAATTTGAATTCAATAATATCTGCAATTAAGAGTCTAATGATGACCATGAATCCATTGTCAATTGTCAGAAAAACCCATCTAATTGACTAATGTCCTTTAGAGAAGGAAACTGCCATTCTCACCTGGCCTGGCCTACATGTGACTCCACACTCCATAGCAATGTGGGGTCAACTCTTAACTGCCCTCTGGCCCGTTAGGGCTGGGCAATAAATGGTGGACCAGCCATTGACGCTTTCATCCCGTGAATGAATAACAAAAAAACACTCTAATATTTTGCTTGTTTTTTTTTCCTCGGTGTGTTGCTCGAAAAGCACAGCAGGTCAGGCAGCATCCGAGGAGCAGGAGAGTCGACATTTCGGGCATAAGCCCTTCATGAGGAATGTCCTCGCTTTCTCCTATTTGCTGTCCAGCATCTGCAGTCCTCACTTTCTCCTTTTTCTCCTCCTTTCTCCTCACTTTTTCTGCCCAGTTTCCTTTGATCCACTTCGATCGATTGTTTCGTTAAGCTTCAGGACGGTTTGAAATACCTCATTTGCTCTTTTGTTGCACCTCTTCAAATGATCTCAGGAACCGCAGAAAGCATTCCAGTTCAACACAATCCCTATCCATTTACTAACATGGCAGGATCATGAATTCCTCGGGATCCTGTTGAGATCAAGACTGTCTAACAGAAAACACTTTTGAAAGCTCACCATTATCGAGGATAAAAATCTAGTTGCTGCTGGTATTCATGATATCAGCCCCCTTCTCCGCTATTCACATGTGGACGATCTGCAACAGGAGCAGGAGTAGGCCATTCAGCTCACTTTGCCATTTAACTAGATGATAACTGATCTTCATCCTCACTGCCACTTTCCCACATGATCTGCATATCCTTTGGTAGTGGTCTCCATAAATACATTGATTTCTGTCATGAACATGCACAATTGAGTTTCCTCTGGAGTAGAAAATTCCTAAGATTCCCCTGCCTCTGAAGAAAAAAATCTTACCACTTTAGTCTTAAATGACCTAAACTTTACTGAGAGGGATACAGAGAACCACAGCAGCAGCTTCCAATCCCGTGTCTTGTCTAGTTGAGAAGCAAGGTTGTGACATATCAGCACTTCCAAGTCTCTCACCAGTATAAGACAGATGTTTCTATAATAGTTTCTCGACCAAAATCTACAAATTCTTTTCCTTATCATGCTGTCAGCATATCCCATCCTCAGAATTTTGAAAGGATATTATCCCATGTCCCCCTCTAGGCCGCACCTGTAGTTTTCATACCCATCAAGTACCCTATATCATCTCCTGTTTTTCAGTTTTATTTCACTATTGTGCACCATTAACAACACATTAATAGACATTTTTAAAAAATTGAATATATGTACATTACTGTACCCTTACTGGTTTTGCTCATTCTAACGCTAATAGAGATAATTTTCTTTAATATTCTCCAGTTTTCATTCAGTTTGAGGTCAGGGAACAATATCAAAGTTGCCAATTCATCCAGAAATGCAGAGGGTTAAGGTGAGACACAATACCTCAATATTGTTGTTCTGGTGCTGTTACCTAAGATGTTCATACATCTTTGATAAGTTAAAAAATATTTATGGAATCCATAATGGGTTAGCTGGCTGCCAGAAGCAAGTCATATGATAATGCCTTAATTCCCAGCAAGTTATTGTGATGATAACGTTCAAAATGTTTTTCTTTCTAATGATTGCTCTCCCCAATCAAATTAAGTATTATGTGATACCAGAGCTAGTTTGTAACATATTTCCAGTAAAGCTGGGAGCATCCCCTTTAAATAAGGTTTGCAGTGAAAGAATTATTGCAAAATGATAGGTCATGCAGGTTTGAAAACTAACATAATGAGTTCAATATGAGCCCAAGGTAAACTAATTTGAATGATTTTTAAAGCATGTTTTAGGTAATTGAGGATGGTTCTGTTGATACCAGAGTTAAAATTTGTCTCCAGTGCTAATGGTACAGACAATAGGGCATTGACGTTCCATTTTATCTTCTGCACTTTTTTTGTTGAAAGCCATGTCCACGATGCATTCTAACTCCAGAGCAACTTTATATATAAAGAAGACTTGTCAGGATGAAAAATTAGCTTTTATTAAGAAACAAAGAGGATTGATGAGGGCAGAGCAGTTGACGTGGTCTATGTGAACTTCAGTAAGGCATTTGACAAGTCTCCCCATGGGAGACTGGTTAGCAAGGTTAGATTTCATGGAAAACAGGGAGAACGAGCCATTTGGATACAGAACTGGCTCAAAAGTAGAAGACAGAGGGTGGTGGAGGGCACTTTCCATACTGGAGACCTGAGACCAGTGGAGTGCCACAAGGATCAGTGCTGGGTCCACTACTTTTCATCATTTATATAAATGATTTGGATGTGAGCAGAAGAGGTATAGTTAGTAAATTTGCAGATGACACCAAAATTGGAGGTGTAGTGGACAGCGAAGAAGTTTACTTCAGATTACAATGGGATCTTGATCAGATGGGCCAATGGGCTGAGGAGTAGTAGGTGGAGTTTTATTTAGATAAATATGAGATACTGCACTTTGGAAAAGCAAATCACAGCAAGGCTTATGTACCTTAAAGGTAAGGTCCTAGAGAGTGTTGCTGAATAGAGAGATCTTAGAATGCAGGTTTATAGCTCCTTGAAAGTAGAGTCGCAGGTTTATAGGATAGTGAAGGAGGCATTTTGTATGCTTTCCTTTATTGGTGAGGGTATTGAGTAAAGGAGTTGGGAGGTCATGGTGCAGCTCAACAGGATATTGGTTAGGCTACTTTTGGAATATTGCATACAATTCTGGTCTCCTTCCTATCGGAAGGATGTTGGGAAACTTGAAAGGGTTCAGAAAAGATTTACAAGGATGTTGCCAGGGTTGGAGGATTTGAGCTATAGGGAGAGGCTGAATAGGCTGGGGCTGTTTTCCCTCAAATGCCAAAGGCTGAGGGGTGACCTTATAGAGGTTTATAAAATCATGAGGGACATGGATAGGATGAATAGACAAAGTCTTTTCCCTGGCGTGGGGGGAGTCCAGAACTAGAGGGCATAGGCTCAGAGTGAGGGGGGAAAGATATAAAAGGGACCTAAGGGGCAACGTTTCCACGCACAGGGTGGTGCATGTATGGAATGAGCTGCCAGAGGAAGTGGTGGCAGCTGGTACAATTGCATTATTTAAAAGGCATCTTGGATGGGTAGATGAAGAGGAAGGGTTTAGAAGGATATGGGCCAAGTGTTGGCAAATGGTACTAGATTGGATTGGAAAATCTGGTCGGAATGAACGAGTTGGACCAAAGGGTCTGTTTCCGAGCTTTACATCTCTATGACTCTATTTACACTAAAATTCAAAGAATGAGGTGAATTAATTCTGATTAAAAAGTAAATCCCCAATGATTTTTGGACCAGTTTTATAAGTTGACATTTGCCCATATATAATTTTTGGTCAGAAAGAACATTCATTTTTTTTTGTCACTTCACCATGGTATCAGATATCTTCAAATGTGAGATTGGTATTTGCTTTCTAGAGCAGAACAACAAAGACCAATCCAAGTACTATACCCACTTTATTTACTGAAGGTCTCACAGTTTACATTTCGGAGTGCAGTCAGTGGCAGGAATACCACAGGTCTGCATGCAGTAAAATTTAAAAGAAAGAAGTGAATTGACTTCTATTTTTCTTCAAGGAATCATTACCAGAGTTAGTTTATTTCCTGGAATACACGGAGATAGGTTTCCTTTTGATGAGTTTCCAAGAATGTACAGCAAGCTTTTTTTTTGCTGGTGCAGAAGTGCGTTATTTCCAGTGAAAATGCTGAGACACGAGTTCTAAAAAATGGCATTTCACACATTCTAATATTGAGATAAACATGAACCTAGTGTCGGGTATTTTGCAAACTGCAATTAGTCATGGAGTCATAGAGATGTAAAGCATGGAAACAGACCCTTCGGTCCAACCTATCCATGCTGACCAGATATCCCAACGCAATGTAGTCACATCTGCCAGCACCTGGCCATATCCCTCTAAACCCTTCCTATTCATCTACCCATCCAGATGCCTTTTAAATGTTGCAATTGTACTAGCCTCCACCACATCCTCTGGCAGCTCATTCCATACACGTACCACCCTCTGTGTGGAAAAAGTTGCCTCTTAGATCTCTTTTATATCTTTCCCCTCTCACCTATATCTCTGCCCTCTAGTTCTGGACTCACCTACCCCAGGGCAAAGACTTTGTCTACTTATCCTATCTATGCCCCTCATGATTTTGTAAAGCTGTATAAGGTCACCCCTCAGCCTCCAACGCTCCAGGGAAAACAGCCCCAGCCAATTCAACCTCTCCCTATAGCTCAAATCCTCCAACCCTGGCAGCATCCTTGTAAATCTTTTCTGAACCCTCTCAAGTTTCCCAACATCCTTGCAAAAAGAAGGAGACCAGAATTGTATGCAATATTCCAAAAGTGGCCTAACCAATGTCCTGTATAGCCGCAACATGACATTCCAACCCCTGTACTCAATACTCTGACGGATAAAGGAAAGCATACCAAACACCACCTTCACTACCCTATCTACCTGCAACTCGACTTTCAGGGAGCTATGAACCTCACTGTAAGGTTTCTTTATTCAGCAACACACTGTAGGACCTTACCATTAGTGTATAAGTCCTGCTAAGATTTGCTTTCTCAAAATGCAGCACCTTACATTTATCTAAATTAAACTCCGTCCACCACTTCTCAGCCCATTGGCACATCTGATCAAGATCCTGTTTTAATCGGAGGTAACCTCCTTCACTGTCCACTACACCTCCAATTTTGGTGTCATCTACAAACTTACTAACCATACCTCTTAATTTGCAAATGATGAAAAGTAGTGGACCCAGCACCAATCCTTGTGGCACTCCATTGGTCAAAGGCCTCCAATCTGAAAAACAACCCTCCACCACCATCCTCTGTCTTCTATCTTTAAGCCAGTTCTGTATCCAAATGGCTAGTTATCCCTGTTTTCCATGAGATCTAACCTTGCTAACCAGTCTCCCCTGTGGAAGCTTGTCGAATGACTTATTGATCACGTCCACCGCTCTGCCCTCATCAGTCCCCTTTGTTACTTCTTCAAAAATGTCAATCATGTTTGTGAGACATGATTTCCCATGCACAAAGCCATGTTGACTATCCCTAATCAGTCCTTGCCTTTCCAAATACATGTACATACTGTCCCTCAGGATTCCCTCCAAACCCTTTCCCATCACCATCAGGCTCACTGGCCTATAGTTCCCTGGCTTCCCCTTACCACCCTTCATAAGCACCACATTAGCCAACCTCTAGTCTTCTGCCACCTCACCAGTGCCTATCGATGATACAAATATCTCATCAAGGGGTCCAGCAATCACTTCCCTAGCTTCCACAGAATTGTAGCGTACACCTAAAGACAGTCAGCATGGCTTTGTGAGAGGCAGGTCATGCCTCACAAATCTTATTGAGTTCTTTGAGGAAGCGTCAAGACAGGTTGACGATGGTAGAGCAGTGGATGTGGTGTATTTGGATTTCAGCAAGGCATTTGATAGGGTTCCCCATGGTAGGCTCATTCATAAAGTCAGGAAGTATGGGATACAGGGAGATTTGGCTATCTGGATTCAGAATTGGCTGGCTGACAGAAGGCAGAGAGTGGTTGTAGATGGAAAGTATTCTGCCTGGAGGTCAGTGTTGAGTAGGGTCCTGCAGGGCTGTGTTTTTGGGCCTCTGCTCTGCAGTTTTTATAAATGACTTGGATGAGAAGGTTGAGGGGTGGGTTAGTAAATTTTGCAGATGACAAAGGTTGGAGGTGTCGTCGATAGTAAAGAGCGCTATTGCAGGTTGCAGCGCAACATAGACAGGATGCAGAGCTCTGCATCCTGTCTATGTTGCGCTGCAACCTGCAATAGGCTGAGAAATGGCAGATGGAGTTCAACCTGGATAAATGCGAAGTGATGCATTTTGGAAGGTCGAACTCGAATGCTGAATATAGGATTAAAGACAGGATTCTTGGCAGAGTGGAGGAACAGAGGGATCTGGGTGTGCAAGTACATAGATCCCTCAAAGTTGCCACCCAAGTGGATGGGGTTGTTAAGAAAGTATGTGATGTTTTGGCTTTCATTAACAGGGGTATCGAGTTTAAGAGCTGTGAGGTTTTGCTGCAGCTCTACAAGTCCCTGGTGAGACCACATTGGGAATATTGTGTCCAGTTCTGGTCGCCCTACTATTGGAAAGATACAGAGGCTTTGGAGAGGATGCAAAGAAAGTTTACCAGGATGTCGCCTGGACTGGAGGGCTTGCCTTATGAAGGAAGGTTGAATAAGCTCGGACTTTTCTTTCTGGAGAGAAGGAGGAAGAGAGGAGACCTGATCAAGGTGTACAAAATAATGAGAGGCATAGATGGAATCAATAACCAGAGATTTTTTCCCCAGGGCAGGATTGACTGGTACAAGAAGTCATTGTTTGAAGATATTAGAAGGAAAGTATAAAGGAGACATCAGAGGGAGGTTCTTTACACAGAGTTGTGAATGCATGGAATGCGTTGCCAGCTGTGGTGGTGGAAGCGAAGTCACTGGGGACATTTAAGCAACTGCTGGACATGCACATGGATAGCAGTGAGTTGAGGGGTGCGTAGATTAAGTTGCTATATTTTACATTAGGATTAAATCTCGGCACAACATCGTGGGCCTAAGGGCCTGTTCTGTGCTGTACTTTTCTATGTTCTACACCTGATCAGATCCTGGGGATTTATCCACTTTTATGCATTTCAAGATATCCAGCACTTCCTCCTCTGTAATATGGACATTTTTCAAGATGACCGCATTTATTTCCCTACATTCTATATCTTCCATGTCCTTTTCCACAGTAAACGCTGGTGCAAAATACTTGTTTATTATCTCCCCCATCTCCTGCAGCTCCACACAAAAGCCGCCTTGCTGATCTTTATGGGGCCCTATTCTCTGCCTAATTACCCTTTTGTCCTTAATGTATTTCTAAAAATGCTTTAGATTCTCCTTAACTCTGTTTGCCAAAGCTATCTCATGTCCCCTTTTTGCCCTCCTGATTTCGCTCTTAAGTATACTCCTACTGCCTTTGTACTCTTCTAAGGATTCACTCGCTCTATCTTGTCTATATCTGACATATGCTTCCTTTTTGGAGGAGAAAGTGAGGTCTGCAGATGCTGGAGATCAGAGCTGAAAATGTGTTGCTGGAACAGCGCAGCAGGTCAGGCAGCATCCAGGGAACAGGAGAATCGACGTTTCGGGCATAAGCCCTTCCTGAAGAAGGGCTTATGCCCGAAACGTCGATTCTCCTGTTCCCTGGATGCTGCCTGACCTGCTGCGCTGTTCCCCGCAACACATTTTCAGATATGCTTCCTTTTTCTTAACCAATCCTTCAATTTCTTTAGTCATCCAGCATTCCCTATAGTTACCAGCCTTTCCTTTCACCCTAATAGGAATATACTTTCTCTAGATTCTCGTTATCTCATTTCTGAAGGCTTCCCATTTTCCAGCCGTCCCTTTACTTGTGAACATCTGCCCTCAAACAACTTTTGAAAGTTCTTGCCTAATACCATCAAAATTAGCCTTCCTCCAATTTAGAACTTCAACTTTTAAATTTGGTCTATCCTTTTCCATCACTATTTTAAAACTAATAGAACTATGGTCACTGGCCCCAAAAGTGCTCCCCCATTAACACCTCAGTCACCTGCCCTGCCTTATTTTCCAAGAGTAGGTCAGGTTTTGCACCTTCTGTAGCAGGTACATCCACATACTGAATCAGAAAATTTTCTTGTACACACTTAACAAATTCTTTTCCATCTAAACCCTTAACACTATGGCAGTCCCAGTCTATGTATGGAAAGTTAAAATCCCCTACCATAACCACCCTAATATTCTTACAGATAACTGAGATCTCCTTACAAATCTGTTTCTCAATTTTCCTCTGACTATTAGGGGGTCTATAATACAATCCCAATAAGGTGATCATCCCTTTCTTATTTCTCAGTTCCACCCAAATCACTTCCCTGGATGTATTCCCAGGAATATTCTCCCTCAGCACAGCTGTAATGCTATGCCTTATCAAAAATGCCACTCCCCCTCCTCCTGCCTCCCTTTTTACCCTTCGTGTTGCATTTGTATCCTGGAACATTAAGCTGTCAGCCCTGCCCATCCCTGAGCCATGTTTCTGTAATTGCTATAATATCCCAATCCCATGTTCCTAGCCTTGCCCTGAGTTCATCTGCCTTCCCTGTTAAGCCTCTTGCATTGAAATAAATGCAGTTTAATTTATCAGTCCTACCTTGTCCCTGCCTGCCCTGACTATTTGACTCGCTTCTGTTCTCAACTGTACCAGTTTCAGACTGACCTCTTTCCTCACTATCTCCCTGGGTACCCCTCCCCCTCCTTGTGCTCCCCACCAGCTTACTATTTTAAATCCTCCCGAGCAGCTCTAGCAAATTTCCCTGCCCGTATATTAGTCCCCTTCCAGTTCAGGTGCAATCCGTCCTCCTTGGACAGGTCATTTCTACCCCAGAAGAGATTCCAATGATCCAAAAATGTGAATCCTTCTCCCATACACCAGGTCCTCAGCCATGCATTCATTTGCTCTATCCTCCTATACCTACCATCACTAGCTTACAGCACTGGGAGTAATCCAGATATTACTACTCTGGAGGATCTCCTTTTTAAATTCCTGCCTAACTCTGTCCACATTCTCCCTTCAGAATCTCATCCTTTTCCCGACCTATGTTGTTGGTTCCAATGTGTATAATGACCTCCTGCTGGGCCTTCTCCCCCTTTGAGAACATTCTGCACCCTCTCCGAGACATCCTTGATTCTGGCACCAGGGAGGCAACACACCATTCTGATTTTTTGCTGCTGGCCACAGAAACATCTGCCTGTGCCTCGGACTAGAGAGTCCCCTCACACAATTGATTCATTGGAACCTGACATACCCCTTGTTGCATTAGAGCCAGTCTCTATACCAGAAACTTGGCTGTTTGTGCTACATTCCCCTGTGGGTCTATCACCTCCTACATTTTCCAAAATAGCATACTTGTTTGAAATGGGGATAGCTACAGAAAATTCCAACACTAACTGCCTACTTCTCTACCCTTTCCTGGAGTTATCCCATCTATGTGACTGTATCTGCAACTTTTCTCCCTTCCTACAACTGTCATCCATCATATCCCATACTCTTGTAAATTCCTCATTACCTCTAACTATCTCTGCAGCTGATCCATTCGATCTGATAGGATTCACAACCAATGGCATTTATGCTGATAATCCTCAGTAACACACAAACTCTTCCTCAACTCCCACATCCAACAAGAAGTGCATATCACTCTACTAAAGGTAATTTTTGCTGCTTTCAATCTACAGACCCAGAAAATAGCACCGTCTTATTCCTCTACAAAACATTGCTCCAGACTAACTTAATATTTATGGCTTATATTTTTAAGTTTAATCAAGAGACATATCTCAATATAGCATCTAAACAAGAAAGAACACACTCCACTCAGCACTGCAGACTTTCTGTAAGGCCACACTTAAAAATATTCACTTATGTGTTTCTGTGCTGTGACCTCTCCCAAACAGGTTCCGCCAAGATCAGTTGTGAATTTCACTGTTTAAGTTTTCCTAGATGCACTACGATGTCCAGTGATACATGAATTCAAGCAGCAAAGGCAGAAACTGTGCAGGTTCACTGCTATGTCACTTAGCAGTGTTGGTTTCAATTGTCACTATAAATCCAGCTGCATCATTTTAAAAAAAAACTGTGCTCTAAGACTGTTAGATTGAAGAAGCAAAGCTTCATCACTTTTTGAGAAAATAACAAATTAGGTGTAAACAATACTTCTGACAAAACGTATTCCTTTGAATCGCTTGTTCGTGAATTGATTTGTTAGTTGAGCGTAATTCAGCTGTGTTTTATTTGAACAAGTTGTTTCTAAGAAAGTGGATTTACTTGATTAAATCATGAAAGACATATCTGATAGGCAACACCTGCAATAAGTGAGAAGGGAACCAACAAGATAGAAAAATATATTAGATCTTTTCCTGAGCAGTCTACCTTTCACAGAAGTGATGTGGAGGTCCCAGTGTTGAACTGGGTTGGACAAAATTAAAATAAACATACAACACCAGGTTATAGTCCAGCAGGTTTATTTGGAAGTGCTGCCTCTTTGTCAGGAGTTCCCAGGCTGATGAACCAGCAGCGCTCTGAAATCTTGTACTTCCAAATAAACCTATAACCTGGTGTTGTGTGATTTTTGACTTTTCACAGAAGTATGAGACCAAGTCCTGTCTATCCAATCAGTGAGCATTTCTTCCTTTGTGTTCTGTGGTATTACAGACTTGCTAAATGGGCTAGATTCAATACAGATCAAACAGTCAAAAGAGCATCTGTGACGCACCGTGGACCCTGAGCAACAGCAGAATTGTACTCGATCACACTCTGTGACCTCATGGTCTGTTTGTCCCTCATTGTACCAAATAAAGTGAGAGATTGACCTTAGTTCAAAGTAGAGTGCAGGAAGGCTAGCTATGAGTAACACCAGGTGTTCCAAAAAAATGAGATGTCAAACTGAAGCTACGAATAGGACTATTTGTGTGGCATACATCATTAGCGGCAAGTGATTGTGCAAATACTTCATCCTGTCAATCAAAGGATCAAATTGAAGTTTTGTAGTCCGAGTGATGCTGCAGAAGAGGGGTCTAGCTCAGTGCCTAGATGATAAGAGCATGGTGCAGAATAAAGCCAATATCATGGATTCAGGCCCTCGCCAGCTGTGATGGACCCCCTCCCTCACCTTTTCCCTCTCCTGATATAAGAAGTTTATTACAGATTCCACTGCTATTCATCTGCATCTCAGCTTCCAGGAAAACAACTGTTACAATATCAACCAGCTACCAAACTCCCAATAAATCTCTTAAACTGATAAAAAGGACTTTGAGTTTTGAGGGATTTGTGACTTGCAACTCTCCTCCTCTTTCCTTCCTTGTTTTGTCTTATTGAAATACTGAAACAATTCTCTGAAACATTTCAATGTTTTGTTAAACAAGTCCAAGCTTTGGTTTAACTTGAGAGATCTTGCTATGGAATTATTTCTAAGTTTGAAACTCATTTGAAAAAAAAACAGGGTAGGGGGAACACCCTTCAACCGCAGTAAGGAGGTAGATAAAAATGGGAAAGTAGATCAAATAATAATCACTATTGTGGGGGGTGCTTTTTTTTAAAGAAAGAAAAGTAAACCTATTAAATTTGGGATTTGAAATTTAGTCTGTGATCAGGTACAGAAGGCACGACTGTAGATAAGGCAGGATGATCAAAGTATAGGGAGCCATTCAAGTGAGTGGAGTAAACCGGAATCTACTGATGGTTGGGGAGAGTATAATTAGTGGGATCGAACCTTGTTTCATGCAGCCATGAGCAGGAGGCTCTGCTGCCTGCCTGGTGCTAGGGTTAATGATATCTCGGAGCTAGAGAGGGAAGGATGACATGTCCTCTTCAACGTTGCACCATCAACATTGACCGGACTGGAATGGAGGTTCTCATGAGAGAATTTGAACAGTTGGGAGCTACCCTATATACTCTAGCAATAATCGATCTCATGCAAAAGTCAACCCCCTATATTTGCCCAAGTAACTTGGAATTTTTTTACATCTAAAAATAGTGTAACAGATAACAGATCGATGTTTATGAGTCAGTGTGCCGGCCATCACGTCCCGCTCCAGTATTCCAGTCTGCCGGTTGTTCCTCTCCGCTCCCAGTCTTCCTGTCCACTGGCTGTTGTGTTCTGCTCCAGGTTTTCAGAATTACCATAATTATTTTTTAAATTTGTTTAGAGATCAGTTGGGCTTCTGCTAATGATACAGTATGAGTTTTGACAGGCGTGAATTTCAGCCTCTCGAAAGGAGTATCCTTGTAACAGTCGACCCCATAAAGTTAACCTTAAGTGGTCAAAAAATTCAACTAGTACTCAAGTATGATCGGTAAATTACAAAGCAGGCGTCCAAGGTAGTTTATTAACATGAGAGGAATAGATGTGATAACAAAAATTTATCTTGGATTGGGAACCATAGGGTCCTTTCTGGGTGGAGGTCAGAAATAGGGAAGACACTGGTGACAGTAGACTATAAACTCCCTAACAGGAACTGTACTGTAGGACAAAGAATAAATTGAGAGAAATGAGGGTGTGTAATTCAAAGCAGGGCAATAAAATGCATTAATTATGAATGACTTCTACTTTTGTGCAAATTGGAAATCAGAGTGGCAAAGGTTGCCATGATGAAAATTCATAGAATGTGTTCAGGACAGTTTCAAAGAACAATATGTTGTGAATCCAATCAGTAATCAGGCTGTTTTGGTTCTGGTACTGTATAATACAGTATCTGAGAATAGCAGATCCTCTAAAAAACAGTGATCATGATATGATCGAATTTAGCATACAGTTTGAGAGTGAGAAACCAGAGTCTGAAACAATGGCACTAAACCTTTTTTAAAAAAAGTAATTCCAAAGGAATGAGGCCAGAGTTAACTGAATTGGTCCGGGAAAGGAGTTTAGCAGAAAAGACAGTTAAGCTATTAAACAAAATAACTACCGAGCTAGTAGATGCACTGGCGGTAATCTTGTGAGAATCCTTAAATTCTGGAAAAGTCCCAGAGGATTAAAACTGCCAACGTAATAGCGTTATTCAAAAGAGAAGGTCATGTGAAACACGTAGGTACAAGCCTGTTAGCTTAACATCAGTCATTGAGAAAATGGTGATCTATCAGGAAGGATTTAATAGCATTTAGCATATTAGGGCAGATTTTCGAGTGGCTGGGCAGCCATTATTGCAGGCATAGGGATTACACTGCAAATCTCAACTATTGTAGCATTCTCCACAGGAATTGCTGGAGAAATTGACCCTTCTGTGGGAAAGGTCTCTGCTCCTGGAACATTAGAAGAGTTTCCACAAAAAACAGAAACTTTGGATGGTTCTGATTTAAATTAAGTAACATAGTTACTCAGGGGAAGTTACTTTTTAAAATGCACAGTCTAACTCTTGAGTAACTATTCAACATTTCCCTCACTCGCAACCCACAGACCCCTCACATCCCTTACACTGACCTGACAATCTCTCTACACCTCTGGGAGCTGACACCTCTCAGCTCCAGGAGCTAACATCCCTCCCCACAATCCACACGCTGTTAGATTTAACCCTGCCTCCCCACCATGCTGCCACCGACTAACTTGTTACATCACTCTGTCAAATTCATCCGTTTCAAACCAGACTCAATTTGAACTCCACCAGACTAAACCCGACACCTGACACCACCCCAATCCCCACTCCTAAACACTTCACCTGCCCTCTCCAGGTCTGTTCAGACCTGATTTCTCTAACCTACCCTGATCTATCCGAAACACTTTTTTGCACCCTGTCCTCTACCCATCTAGCATCCTCACCCCTGGCAAGCTACCCTGATGACATACTGCAACCCTTACCCATCTGGTACCCAATCCGCCCAGCACCCTGACATCTCACTTAGATTATAAGCTTTTACCCTTTGACGGCAGCTGTCAAAGTGGCTATTGGGATTTTTCCATTTCAGAATTCGTCAGCTGAGTGCTGTGAAAAGAAGATGTGGTTTTCCTTTCGCTGAAAGTTCTACACTAAGTACAGTCAGAATGGGAGTATATCTGTCATTTCTGGGAGAGTTCTAAACTTTATTATTCCAATGTTCCTTGGATACGGGGTGGGGGGATCAGGGAGGGGGGGGGGAGGTTGCAGTGTGGAAGAGAGATATCAGGGAACTGGAAAGTATTCAAACAAGTGTAAGAACAGAACACAATGAACAAAAGCAATAGGAACAGAGAGAGGCCAATCGGCCCCTCAAGCCTGTGCTGCCATTTAACAGGGTCATGACTGATCTGTCCCAGGCCTCAACTCTTCCTCATGCCAGCTCATCATAGCTCCTCAATATTTCAAACATCATTATCTCTTCCTTAAATACTCTGTGTAATCTAGCCTTCTAGGGTGGGGTAAGAATTCAAAATATTACTCCTGAGTAGTAATTCCTTCACCTCTGTTTTAAATGTGTCCCCTTATTTTGTAACTATGTTCCCTGGTTCGAACCTCACTCATGAGTGGAAACATCTTCTCAACATCTACTCTGTCAAGCCCCATCAAAATCTTGTATACAATATTTCACTTCTTCTAAATGCTAATGAATAAAGGCTGAACCTGCTTAACTGTTCTTGGTAGATCAAACCCTTCATTCCCAGAATTAGCCTGATGAATCGCTTTTTGAACTGCCTCCAATTCCAGTATGTGCTTTCTTAATTATGGAAACTGAACTTATGCGCACTACTCCAGGGACAGGCTATCAATACCCTGTATAGTTGTCACGAGATTTCCCTATTTTTAATTTCCAATCTCCTAGCAGTAAAGGTCAAACTTCCATTTGCCTCCTTAATTACCTGGATTCTAACTACTTGTGTTTTATAAACCAAAAAATTCAGATCCCTCTGCGCTGCACTTCCCTCGTCAAATAATCTGTCTGTTGATTCTTCCAACTGAAGTGCAGGATTATGTACTTCCCTTCATGCAATTCCATCTGCCTAGTTTTTGTCCATGCCATCAACCTATTATTGTCTGCTTTCAAATTCTTGTTTCTCATCACAGGGCGCTGCCATTTCCATTTAATTTTATATCCAGCAAATTTGGACATATTGCATTCTGCACACCCTTCAAGTAATTATTATAGGTAGTAAATAATTGAGGCTCTGATCCTTATGATATTCCACTAATTATGGTGTTCCAACCTGAAAAAGACCCATTAATCCCAATTTCTAATTCCATGTGCTTTGTTCAATCCTAAATCCATGCACACACATTATTCCCAATACCATGCATTCCTATCTTGTGAAACTTACCACATGCCTTCTGGAAATACAAGTACACATTACAACTACTGGTTCCTCTCTGTCAATTTGGCTTGTTATATCCTCAAGAAAATTAACTTCAGCAAATTTATTAAATGCGACGTCTTTATGTCTGTCTGTTTGTGTTCTGCTCTTCTAACTGCCCTGCTATTTCTTCCCAGCAACAAGGTGTGCAGGAACAGACATTCCTGGGGTTCAAGTTCATTGATCATTGCAGGTGGCAAGGCATGTTGACAGAATCGGGAACAAAGATGGGATCTTTGGCTTCATGTAAAGAGGCATTGAGTATAAAGACATAGGAGGCTATGCCAACCCCAACTAGAATATTGCATGACCATATTTTAAGAAATAAAATTAGGTCCATGAGAGTCTGCAGAAAATATTTAACAGACTGGTTCTAAGAACTGAGAGGGTTCAGTTACAAGATTAGTTGGAAAGGCTGGAGTTGGTCTACTTCGAGTGAAGGCAGTTGAAATTTGATAGAAGTGAACAAGACTATGAGAAGCTTCGATAAGGTACAGTAAAATCCCTTCTCATTATCTGATGATAGAACAACTAGGGGACACAGAATTAAGCGAAAGATGCAATTAGGGCAAGTGAGGAAGAATCAATTGGTAAAACTCTGGAAATCTCTGCACACAAGGGTGATGGATGCAGAAAAAAATCAAAGATTTCAAAAAGAATTTGAATAGACATTGAAGGAAATAAACTTCTAATGATATGGAGATAAAGCAGGAGATTAGTCAGTTACTTCTCAGGAGCAGATCATTTTGATTCCATGACTGTAATATTTAATGATTTAGCCACCTTTTTCTGTCATTGTACCAATGGGAATTCATACCTCATTTACTCAGAGGAAATGGCCCACTTTAGTTGGCTAGTATATCTGCAGAGTACAGAGATTGTGTCCGGCCAAGAGAAACACCAGTCTCTTCGATATCTAAAGGAACATTTTGTACTTTTTTTTTTACATAGAGTGGTATCTGGCTTTCAGATGAATTGGAAATCTTTGCCTTAATCCTGTTTTACAAGTATTTCATGCCTTGTTTTTTAAGTTCAACAGATATTACAACATTCAGAACAATGACTTACATTTAAGGAGCGATGGTTGATGTTGAGCTAGGAAGGGATTTTAGCAGTCACAAAGCCTGGAAAAGTAGCTGAATTTAATGGCTGGGGGAAAGAAACAACAATAGTGAGAGGCTCATGCACATTGGCAAGGGAGAGAAGGTTGGGGGATGGGAGCAGGGATCACTTTGCATTGTGAACAGTGAGGGAGCGACTCAATTACTGGTGAGTTTATTTTTTGGCATCCCCACAGTGTGGAAACAAACCATTCAGCCCATTACATCCACACCTAACTCTCTGAAGAGCATCCCACCCAGACTCCCCACCCCCAATCCCTGCAATCCTGCATTTCCAATGGCTAATCCACCCAGTTTACACATCCCTGGGCAATGTAGCATGGCCAATCCACCTGACCTGCACATCTTTGGAGTGTGGGAGGAAACTGGAGCACCTGGAGGAAAACCAAGCAGACATGGCAGCAATGTGCAAACTTACACAGACAGTCGCCCGAGGATGGCATTGACCCCAGCTCTCTGTCACTGTGAGGCACAGCCGTGCTAACCACTGAGCCATTGCGGTTAATGGAGCATTTGGGGCAGAGTGCTGATCCCATCTCACTGTTCCATCTGTTGCCAGGTTTTCTCAGATCCCAGAAGCCCAGCGAGCCAGTCCTAAAAGAGGCACTGAGCCACGTTATAATATTTAAATAAGAAGCCCTTACTAACTCCAAAAAATAGCAATAGGTGGGTGCGATGTTATACTTTGGTTTGCAATTCTTCAATCTGTAATCTGCCCAACCTGTGTGTGTGTGTGTGTGTGTGTCAGGCAGATATTAAATTTACCTCCACAGAAGACCAAAGGAATCAGTAGATTAGCAGAAGCCATCATTTAACTCTTGATAAGTGACCTGTATTCCTACCTGTCAGTGCTGCAGTCACGAGTACTATACCAGACTATTATTTTAACTTGAAGGCTTTTACTGTTCTGTTTCCATCTCTATTGTGTGGTTGTCTGTTTTACAACCTGTATCCTTCAAACATCAAAATTTCTCATTTGGAGAAGATCATACAATATAACAGGTTCGCAAGGATTTTCTGCTCAATCCCTGGACGACTTACAAATCATCCTGATATTGAGCAGATGTAGCTACAATTTTGACTAAAGGCAAATGGCTTGAGACTGAACCAAAGCAGAATATTGAGTAAATTTCCAAATGTATGACCATACAAATGGGAAGAGTATACCAGTGACTTAACCCACTATTACTATTGCAAACAAAATATCTTCCTTTTTTTTTTAAAAAAGGACCAAACAGTTGATTGTGGATGTGATCAGATCTCAGCCAGGAGAAACGTTGACTGAAATCCTGGAAACACCAGCCTCCTTGCAACAGGTACTTTCATTTGTATTCTCAAACATTTTTATTTATTCATTATTAATGTCTCTGTCAGTTCCATTTATAATTCTGGTCCAGGAACTGATGTTATAACGTAAAGGAAAGCAAAGATTCTCTAACTTCAATTGGCGAATCAGGTTAGTTTGGAACAGGAAACATGTTACAGCAGATTCTAGAACAGCAACCTTCCATCACACAGGGTCAAGGAGATTTTTACAGCATAGATCACTCTGTACACAACAAATAGCAAGGGACCAAGCGCTGAACACCACTGGACACAGGCTTCCAGGCACAAAAACAACCTTTGACCATCACCCTTTTTCCTACCTCGAAGCTAATTTTGGATCCAATTTGCTTAAGTGCCCTGGATTCCATTGACCCTTAGCTTCCATTGACCCTTAGCTTCTGTCATTTAAGACCTTATCAAAGGCTTTATTGAATCCCATGTAGATTGCGTTATCCTCATCGAACATACTACATCACCATCACACACAATTCAATCAAATTTACGAGACATGATGTTCCCCCCCTTTAAAAAGCTATGCTGATTATTCTTGATTAATCCTTACCTCCCCAAATAGGATATTCAGCCTGGTCCTCAGATATTTTCCAATAGTTTCCCTGCATCTTATGTTAGACTTACAGGCCTGTAGGTTTCTGGGTAGGTTCCCTACCACCCTTCTAGTATAATGATACCATATTAGCTATCCTCCAGCTCTCTGGCATCCCTCCTGTGGCCAGAGAGAATTTGAAAACCAATGTCAGAGCCACCGAAATTTCCTCCCATAGCAACTTTGGAGTCATGTCAGCGGGGCCTGAGGATTTATTTATTTTCAAACCTGCTAAAACCACTAATACCTCCTCCCCCTCAATTCTAATTTGTTCACGCATACCACAGCAACTCTCCCTGATTTCTGCACTCACAGTATCTTGTGAATACAAGATACTTATTGAAAACCTCAGCTGTCTTCTGGATCTACATACACGCATTGTCACTTTGGTCCCTGGTTATTCTCTTGTCCCGAAAATATACTAATAAAACACCTGAAGGATTTTCTTTTACATTACCCGCTAGTTTTTTTTTCATGTCCCATCTTTGCTCTCCTGATTTTATTTTTATTTTTATTTCTATGCTACATTTGCTGTTTTAAGCCTTCAGTGTCTGCCTGTGTAATTTCTTTCCGGGTCCTCAAATATTCATAGCTTGCAGAGGCTACTCAATTTCCTTAAACAACATCAGGATGCTATGGTCTAATATCACTCCAGTAGCAAAGGATGAAGTCATTACCTCATTAACCAGTAGTCTGCATATAATTCCCCCACACGCAGCAGCTGGATTGCCATCTGCTATAAAGGCGTGATGAGAGGATTCTGTGATGCAGTGGTAGTGTTCCCACCTATGAATCAGGAGACCTGGGTTCAAGTCCCACCTGGTCCAGAGGTGTGTAATGACACCTCTGAGCAGGCTGACTAGGAAATATAAGGGTGATCATGGAAACATGATCAACATCTGCTTCAGCGCGGATGGGGCAAATAGAGCAGAGCAGCCTCTTGAGAACCAAACGTAAGGCACTCCTAAAGAGTGAAAGGTCATTATCGCTATAACATTTCACAGGGTTGCAGTTTTTGATTCATGGAGTGGACAAGAAGCTTTGTTTAGGAATGCAGCAATTATTATTACACTTACAATTTTGTTGGCATATGTTTTATGTAATTTAAGAAACACCCATTTCATAATAAATGTGTTAGGTTTAAGCAAGTGTTTATATGTTGATGGTTGTTTGCTTGGTTGGTCCATCTTGTATTATCAAATTGTTTGTGTTAAGGATCTATTCTCGATGTTTATTAACAACAGTGTACTTCTGCCACAAACTCCGGTTTGAGGGAACGGAATATTGAATTAGTTAATAAAGTGGATTTATTTTCACTTGGCTTGTTGTATAGTTTTCCTTGCTGGCTTCTATATTTCTTGTCTTTAGTGTTCAAGCAATGAGCATTTGTGAAAGTTATAATGATCAGACAGTGATGTTGCCAGTCTACAAAAAGGATAATGTGGTACACATTACATGTTAAAACTGTCTTCCCGCAGTTTGTTTTTCATTTATGGTTGGATGTTTGTTGAATTCCTTATACTTGAAAAAAAAGCAAACTGATGCTATCTCTGTAATGATGTAGTTATAAAGGAATGTAGCATAGGACTGATTTGTAGCTATGGTAACTGTAGAGTCCAAACGCTCTGGGACTGTTGATTTAACCCAAACAGTTTTCTTTATCATTTAATCTTGTGGAAAAACTATCATTTACACTGGATGAACAAGCTAAATACATTTGAAGTGATTTCTATCAAGCCGTAGTTAGTATATTTAAAAAAAACTGGAGGTTATTTCTGTGCTGAGTGAATAGAAAACCCTTCTTCACGATGGTTTTAAATTGCTGATCAAATTAATTTCCGGGAGGATTTTGCCAGAATAGTAGTGTATGTTTGTTGTCTTGTTAATATGTACATATCTCAGCTGGTGTAAATCTTTGTGCCATTTATTAGGAAGCCAATCATTTGAATATGGTTGAAAAACGTGCTCTACTGGATTCCAAAGTTCCTGAAAATGTGAAACACAGTCAGTCCATCCTTGAGGATGGGCAACTTCCATTGGAACAGAAAAAACGAAAAATCCAGAGGAACCTTCGGACACTGGAACAGGCTGGCCTGGTCTCATCGACAAATAAATACCAGGAACTAATCAATGATATTGCAAAGGTACACAGCAGAGAAGCTTGGTATTTCAATGAACATTTCTTGTTCAGAAATAGGTTGTAAGGATATGCTCAGCAATTACAAACCACGAAAGAGTTTAATTTTGATGGAGGATAAGCTTCTACAAACAATTATTCCAGTGGAATTAATAGTCGCATAAAAAAATGTGCATTAAGTAGGAAAAGTAGACATGGATTTTTTTAGGTAAAATTATGTTTAACTCATTTGCTGGACTGTCGTGAAGAGGTCTAAATTTCAGGATATATAAGTGCAAATAAATTGGAAAAGTTGCACTCTCCTGCTGGAAGAGGAGAAAGCTAAACAGAGATTTGATACAAGTTTCTAAAATCATGAGCAAATAGAGACACAGTAGATAGGGAGAAACTGTTGCTGCTTATAAAAGGATTGAGAATGAGGGGGCACAGATTTAAAGTGATTTGTAAAAAAAAAATGCAATGTCGAAAAATATTTTCTCACGCAGTGAGTAGTTCAGGATTGGAGCGCATTACCTGGAAGTGTGGTGGAGTTCAATTGTGGCATTCAAGAAGGTATTAGATAATTGTTTCTTTTCAAATAATACAGAAGAATTCTGGGTAAACATAGGAGATCGGCAGCAAGTCACTAAGCTTATTTGGAGAGCCAGTTCATACACAATGGGCCAAAGAACCCCTTCTGTATCGTTACAATTCTGCAAAGAGATCACATTTTTAAAATCAAATTCTAAAATGTCAGAAATATATTAACCTTTGGATGATTGTGAAGACAAAACTGTGTTGTTTGACTGCATTGGTTAAATCTATTTTCAGTTTCTTTAAATTCTATGTATTGTGCTGAAATGTTGCATTTCAAACATGAGCCCACAGCTTTCTAAATACTGTGCAGGATTGCTTGACTTCACTCTACAGGTGACTGTTTGAAACGACCATGTTCTCATGCCACATTTGCTCAAACGTCACTGTTGCCCCTCCTCATGTAACCATATTCGAAAATGCTTATAATGATCTGGTTAAAATACACATTTTAGATCTATTTAAATTCTAGTTAAGTGAGCTTAACTGAAATATCTTTTGTGTTTCAGGATATTCGCAACCAACGACGGTATCGTCAGCGTCGCAAGGCTGAACTTGTGAAACTGCAACAGACTTTGGGTGCACTTAATTCAAAAGCCAAATTTTATGAAGAACAGAACAATTATTACAACACATACATTAAAACCTGTCTGGACAACTTAACAAGAAAGTACGCAAATGATATGGTTCAATTCAGTGATATGTCTATATTTAATGCAATTCATTAAACCACATCATTAATATTCAGACAGCCTTCAGGTACTACTTTGTGAATCACTTAAATGATCAAATAATAAAAGATTTTCTTTGGCGAATTACAGGAATGCCAGAAGATCAATAAAATTAGATGGAAAAGGAGAAGAAAAGGGTAACAGAAAAATGAAACAATCAACTTTACGCTACACAGCAGCTCGCCTGTATGAGAAAGGGGTTATTCTGGAAATTGAAGGACTTCAATCTAACCAGTGAGTAACTTTCATTGAAAAGAATATTGAATCATCAGTCTGCTGTAAAATATCACAGTACCACGGAATCTTGGTGCCTAGATACTGTATCTACATGTTTACTAGCAACTTGTTACAATGAGGAACTATTGAGCAGTGTTCTTAAAATATCTCGGTGATGTAACTCAAGGCTCATAATCACTTCTCCGTACAACTTCCACTTATCTGCAGATGAACGTTTTCATGATTATCTAAGATTGCACCGTTCTAAAGGATGAAGGACATTATGAGCAATAATTATAACAGGTGTGGAAAATGAATCGATACTCCTTCATGAACTGAAAGCGCTGAATTTTAACGACTGATGGCTTCAGTTCTGCATTTTATCAATCTACTCTCGATTGTCATAATATAGAGAAATACCTGGATGTCTCCATTTTCCTGATGTATTAACTGCCCATTCAGTGCTGTGGTCAATGACTAATACAGTCATCTGGACATTAGTGATCACATCAGTGGGAATTCACATCCAGGAAGTTCTCATGTTGTACTTAGTGTTTGGTTTCATTTGTCTGAGTCAGAAGATGTGGGAGCAATGCTGTGGGTCAAATGTAACTTCTAATGGTTGCATCCCTGCAGAATGTTGTCTTGCATATACTCAAAGGATGTTTAGACTTATAAACTTGTGTGATTAATTAATTTATAAACTCAAAATGACTGTTCCTTTCTAAACCATTTAATGTAAAATCCTCTCTTTCCCCTTCACTCATTACTTTAGGAAACTAATGTAGGATGTGACACCAATAAGGCTTTAATCAAAGATGTTATGTAGCGATGTCTACGTTAAATAGCTTTGGAGCTTATCAACACAAGGAACAATTCTCAATTTTCATAGTCTAGAAGGGAGCCATTCATACCTTTGGCTCTCTGAAAGAACTATTCAACGAGACACTATCCACCATTCTTCCTTATAGTCCTGCATGATTTAAAATAACAAATCCACTTCCTTTTTTAGAAAGTTGTTATTGAATCTGCTTCCACCACCTTTTCTGATCGTATGTATCAAGTAATAACGTGCTATTTTTTCTTTTAGAAGCTCTTGTCCTTTCTACTCTGTTTCTTGTATAAAATCTCTTAAATCCGTGGCCCAATTGTTGACTCTCATGTCAGTTGAAGTTTTTTTTTCCTGTTTGCTCTGTCATAAATTTTATTGTCTCTGCCAAAGCTCTCTTTTAAGTATTTCTGCTCGAAGGAGAACAATCCCAACTTCTCTAGTCACTCCCCAACCCAATATCATGCTCACTTGTGGAAAGGTTATCATACCTTTGTACTGGCTAGCTTGCCTTAGTTATGTGACTCTGCTGTGGGTGACTTTGTGTGCAGTCTGGCAAGCCATCAAAGACACTCTGAAACATGGTGTCAGAGTGGTACAGCTAAGAATGTCTGAATTTTCAGAGCTTCTAGAGAGCTGGCTAAACAACCAACATGAAAAAAAGTTATTAAAAATCGCAACTTGAAACTTTGACTATGTGGGATGAGTCAAGGTGGCTGTGCACTTTCCACTTCCTGCTGCTGTGGAATGAATGGAGATATGGGGTAGAATTGGACTACTTTCAACTCAGTGCAAAATTGATGACATTTCACAGAATTAGTTTAAAAATCTTTATCATTATAAGAATTTCAACCTTGCTCTCAATCTGGGGAAAGCTTGCTACAAACCCCAACTTAGATCTCACTGATGAGCAGAAAACCTAGATAGCCGAGATTTTACAGGCTTTTAAGACATACTTGGAGTTGTGTGTGTTCAACATGAAAGCTCAAAAGTAGAAGGAGACTGGTCATCCTTGTTGACCATACTGATACAACTAACTGAATGCTGAGAGTTCAGAAATTGAGATGAAGTTGTCTTAGGCATAAGATCATATCTGCTGAGAAAGCAGGAATTGCTTTTCAAGGAAAATATCAATAATAGCAGAAGCTCTGCCATTGTCACTTAGAAATTCCAAGCACAATGAGGACAACAGAGGGAGGGAAAAAGGAAAATATATTTGCAGAAAAGCCAGCATAAAGATTGAGGCTAGAGGCCTGGATATAAATGTTACTGGAGGCATCATACAAAGCAAAAGGAAGCACACTCCACACCAGGAAAGCAATGTTCTAACTTCAAGAAGCTAAATCAATTTAAATGGCAAGTGTTCAGCTAGAAAGAAGGAAAACAGAGAATGTGGCTAAAGAGCTATCAGCTGATGAGTGTAATGAATTACTTTACACCATACAACACCTTGACAATATGATAAATGTTTAATAAGTGTTAGAATGATAAATGCAGGAGAGCATGAAGGAAATGTGAAATGTCAAGCACTGGTTCTTCATGGAACATCCATGCAAATCGCACCAAATGGGCACCAGGTTGTGACCAATTATGAAACTCACAAGTAACATTGAAGCTATATAATGGAATGAAGCCAAGAAGCTAAATGAAGTTGCGAGCTCAATGTAGAAGGAAGGATGAACATCCGGAGTTCCAGAAAGTAAACATTAATTCAAATCCACTCCTTCCAGCTAAAGCAAGCCTAAGCATGCCAGATCAGATTTGCAATATTTTGGCAAATAACTGACAAGCATTTCCTAGAAGATTGCAAAAATGGTTTTAGAGGTCTTGGAAGCCTTCCTCCTGAAAATCACTCCAAAGTGGGCAGCATCTGACATGGAAGGTTTCAGGTCATGGAGTCATAGTCATCCAGCAAAGAAACGGACCCTTTGGTCCAATCAGTCCATGCTGAACATAATCCTAAACTAAACTAGTCTCACCTGCCTGCTCCTGGCCCATAGCCCTCCAAATCTATCCTAAACATGCATTTATCCAAACGTCTTTGAAACAATGTAATTGTGCCCACATCCACCACTTCCTCAGGAAGTTCATTCCGTATGAGAAACATCCACTGCAAAAAAAAATTACCCTTAGTGTATTTTTAAATCTTTCTCTTCTCGCCTTAAAATGGGCCCCTTCATCGTGAAATTCCCCATCCTAGGAAAAGGACAATTAACATGAACTCTATCTATATTCTTTATTATTTTATAAACTTCTATAAGGTCGCCTTTCGACCCTCTCAATTCCATCCTGAAAGACCAGACAGAAGGGCTGGAAAGGAATAACCATGGTAACAATGAAAGAAACCTGGAAAAATGAGAACCTTTGAAGAGACCATTTGGTGACTACAACAATCACTGAAGAGTTTTTACCACAACTTTCAAAGGCAAAAGTCTTGCCCCTTATTGTGAGGTAGAGACACTAGCAAGTGAAGGTGGATGGAAGTAGCAGTTTTATAACTACATTCTGGATATGTTTGGGAGAAACAAGTTGGTTACACATGCCACTTGGCATTTCCACTGTCGCAGAAGAGTATTAATGCAGACACCAAGAGTTAGTCAGTGAGATCCCCACCATAGAAGCTATTGTGGGTGATCTGATCATCTGTGGATGTGGAGATACAATGGAAGAGTCCATCACTGACTACCATCAGAATCTAGTCCTAATCCTGGGGAAACTGACCAAGTGAATCAGAAATTGGACAAGAAAAAAAATGCAACTGAAGATGCCTGAAATCGCTTACTGATCTCAGTCTTTGCCTGTACTACTACATAATGAGAGTTCCGGCAGAGATGCAGCCACCATCTGATGACTGGTCTAAACAGTCCAACAATTCAGTGGATTTGAGTGTTATTTTGCAAAGTTCTTGTCAAATCTGTCATCAGAATGAAAGCCTCAGCACAATCTCATTGGTGTAGTGGTACTGGGGAATAGATGTGATTTTCACTCGAATCAAACCTGTACTGTTAGCAACAACAGTGCAGACATATTATGTCAATAATGAAGTCATCTTGCAGTGTATTGCCTATGAGTCATGGTTTGGACTTGTATGCAGTAATAACAACCAGTTGTATTTACGCAGAACATCATGGAAACAAAATGAGCATATTGTCTTTGCCTGTGAGGATTTTAATCAAAAGCTGTTCAGCAGAGAGAGAAAGAGATATTGGAATTGGACCATAATCCCTTCAAAGTATGTTGCTAAAACCAGTTCAAAGTATCTGCAAAGCATGTTGCTTCATTTACAGAGACATAATTTGGATATGAAATACAAAGCAGGGAAACTGATGTACATTGCCAACATGTTGTCAAGAAAGTTGAGGATGGGTGTGTGAAACCCTTTTAAATTCATTGGAAAGTAACTGCTCGACATGTTCTAGAAGCTTTCAAACCATTCGAGACAATAAATCTGAAAGATACCTGTCTTTCTCAAATCAAACAAACAAAACAAAGCCGACAAGATGCAACTGTCTGAGTGCTACATGAAGCAGTAATAAAAGGATGACCTCAAAGCAGGTCAAATGACATCCTGTACCAAAGATGTTGAGAAAAGCAAGGCTGAAACATATCCTTGCAAATTATCAAGGAATTGTGTCTTGGTTGAGGATGGCAAAAGAAATACTCCATTGGCCAAACAGAAACAATGAGATTTCTGATCACATTACCATGAGCACTATTTATAACATTACTTATAAATATTTGCTTATGACACATGATATCCCAGACAGACAGTGGATGAAGCTTGAAGTAGACCTCTTTACTCTCTCAAGAACTCATTTTCCTGTCACTATCAGTCTAACCACTGTGCATCTGAATTAGCTAACCTCCAGTGAGAATATCTGAAAGCACACTTTAGTCGCCACTGCATTCCAGAAATTATGATGAGTGCCAATGGCCCTCAATTGAAAAATAAAGAGGTCATAAAAGATTGGGAAATTCAAAAACATACCTCATCTCTGAACTCTGCCAGCTAACAGGAAGGACTGGGGCATCAGTGAAAATTAACAAGAACATCATAAAGTAATAGAGCAAAACCAGCAAACACGTATACAAGTATTGGAGAAACACCTACTGAGAGCATGAAAAGTAGTCATGGAGGTCTACAGTCCCTTTGGCCCCAATCTGCCAACTAGTTTTCACAATTAAACTATTTGCCTGCATTTGGTCCACAGCTATCCCATCCATGCATCTCTCTGAATGTTTCTTAAATGACAAAATTGTACTCGCTTCGACCACTACCTCTTGTATCCTATTCCAGACACTCACCATCTTCTATGTGGGAAAAAGAGTCCATCTGGACTCTCTTGTATCTCTTCCCCTCACCTTAAAACTATGCCCTGTATTTTCAGACCTCCCTACCACTGAGAAAAGCTGTTGTCTATCTACTTTATTTATACCTGTCATAATTTTATAGACCTCTGTAAGGTCACCCCTCAGTCTCCTATACTCCAGGAGGAAAACGTCCCAGCATGACATTAGTTGGATCACTGTTGGAACACTGCATTCAATTCTGGTCTCCCTGCTACAGGAAAAATGCTGTGAAACCTGAGCGGGTTCAGAAAAGATTTATAAGGATGTTGCCAGGGTTGGAGGGTATGAGCTATAGTGAGAGGTTAAAGAGGCTGGAGCCATTTTCCCTGGAATGTCAGAGGCTGATGAGTGACCTTACAGAGTTTTATATTTTAAAAAAATGAGCATGGATAGGGTGAATAGGCAAGTTCTTTTCTCTAAGGTGGCAGAGTCCAAGACTAGAGGGCGTAAGTTTAAGGTGAGAGGAGAAAGATTTAATAGGGACATAAGGGGCGACTTTTTCACGCAGAGGGTGGTGTGTGTATAGAAATACCTGCCAGAGGAAGTGGTGGAGGCTGGTACAGTTATAACATTTAAAAGGCATCTGGATGGGTATATAAATAGGATGGGTTTATAGGGGTATGGGCCTAGTGCTGGCAAATGGGACTAGATTTATTTAGGATATCTGGTTGGCATGGACAAGTTGGACTAAAAGGTCTGTTTCCATGCTGTACATCTCTATGACTGTAGTGGCTCCTTATAATTTGAACCTTCCAGTCCTGGTAGCCTCCTAGTAAACCTTTTCTGCACTCGTTTTCTCATGCAATAATATCCCTTCTATAGTAGGGCAACTAGAACTGTCACAATACTCCAAAAGTGGCCTCACAATCATTTTGTGCAGCTGCAACAAGACATCCCAACTCATATATTCAGTGCTCTGACTGATGAAAGCAGGCATGTTGAAAAGCAGCCTTCACCATCCTGTCTACCTGTGACTCCACTTTCAAGGAGTTATGAACCTGCATCCTTAGATCTCTTTGTTCAGTAATGCTCCCCAGAGCCCTGCCATTGACTCTAAGTCCTTCTTGGTTTCACCCACCAAGATGCAAAATTTTGCCTTTATCTAAATCAAACTCCATCTCCCATTCCTCTGCTCATTGGCCCAACTGATTAAAATCTCGTTGTGTTCCCAGATGACCACCTTCACTGTCCACTATACCACCAGTCTTGGTGTGATCTGCCAAGTAACTAGCCATATCTCTTATGTTATTATCCAAATTAATTATATAAATGAGAAATAACAGTGGGCCCAGCGCCAATGCCAGCGGCACACCACTGGTCACAGGCCTCCAGTCTGAAAAACAACCCTCTGCCACCACCCTCTGTCTTCTACCGTCAAGCCAATTTTGAATCCAATGGCTAACTCTCCCTGGATCGCGTACTGAACAACCTACCATGCAGTTCCTTGTCAAAGGCCTTGCTAAAGTTTATGTAGGCAACGTCCAATCAACACTGTAAGCAAACTAATCTTCCAATAGCACGCAAACTACTGAGGCATAAGTGAGAAAAATGTGAAACAACAGCCAAATTTCACGTTGTAAAACCTGCCAAGTCAGCTGAGCATTGGACAGCCAGTCAGAATGCAAATGTTCGATACACTCAACAAAAGTCACCCCATGTGGCAACCTTAGGCCTGTTTTAGAGAAGTTTAAACCTCGATCATTGTGGCAAACGTAATGATCAGATATATTGATCAAAAGTGCAGACAGCTCCATAGCAAAAGCAAGGGAGAAGTGATCTGACTATCTGCACACAGGCGAGAAGGACCAACACAGGAATGACATTCCCCAGAGGAGGCACATCACCCATGAATCAGCAATTCATCAATGACAGTGTGTATGCCTACCGTTAGGATACCTGCATAATTTAAAGACCAAGTATGCAATGCATGAATGGCTTTTTGATGCAGTGGTAGTGTCTATACCTCTGGACCAGAAGCCCAAGTTCAAGTCCCATCTGTTCCAGAGGCTTGGCATAAGAAATCGAAATAGGATAATTAAAACTGCCTGTGCAGAGATAATGAAAATATAACTAACTAGAGTTAAGACCATGTTTAGGTAATGAATGATGCTCTTTGGGATCATGCATGTTGAGTAACATATAACTTATAACTGCAAATGATGGTGCATGCAATTTTTTTTTAAAAGGGATGAATGTTTCTTATGAAAAGCACTTTTACCCATTTTGTACTGACTGGTTTGCCATAGTCATGTGACCTCTATCTTCTGTAGATGCTTTTTGAGAGCAGTTTGTGAGAGCCATTAAGAACACATCACTTGAAACTATTTACTAAATCTTCTGTTACCTCTCGAAGGCTTTCGTATCAGTTCTATAGTGTGGTGTCTGTAGCTGAGGATTAATTAGTCATTTTCAAAGATATACCGTTGAGTTTGTATGGGCTTCAATGGAACCAAAAGCTGTTTTTTTAATTTTTGGCTGCAGCCAAATCTTCGTTTTATAGAATAGTCATAAAATTTCTCTTTACCATGCAAATTCTAGTAATTTTATTAAATTCCGGGGATCTCCCCTTCACATTAATCATTCTTGATAGCTATTGAATTTACTTGACCTCTCAATTCTGTTCACTCTTTTATTAGGTTCAAGAATGTCCTCTTTGACATCACACCAAGTGAAGAAGTGGGAGACTTTGAAGTCAAAGCAAAGTTCATGGGAGTAGAAATGGAAAAGGTTCAACTTCATTTTCAGGTGGAGAATGGAGCCTTTAATTTACTACAGTTTTGTGTACAGTTTGACAACTTCTGGAAAATTTGGCGATATCATAAATCATGTTTGTATATTAATTTTTGGGCTTTTGGTTTCAGATGGGGTAGTAACAGATGTTTTTTGCCAGCTCTGAAAGTCTAACTTCGGTAAACTACCCTGTAATGCATCAATGTGTGGTACTTTTGAAATATTGTAAACCATTGGAAGAGTGATTTCCAACATGCAAGCGACAACAGTGCCATTAGGTTATCATGAAGGGCCCTCGTGCTCAACTTCTCCCCACACCTGAGGTGTGGTGACCCTCAAAGTAACCTACCACCTCTGATAAGAGAGCAGCTTGTGGTGTGGTAGGGTTATGGTGACTTTACCATTTCCTTTATAAGCACCACCCTGTGCCACATATTTCATTGGTTCATACTGGATCAGATACGTAACCTATGTTTGTGTTTCCATACAAAGGTGGAAGCCACAAACTGAGCTGCTGTAAAACATTCTGAAAAGGTACCATTGTATCTTTAAAGAAACACACTTCAATCCCCTAAGTATGGATTCAAACTTTTATTCTTACTGGCATTAGACAAAAATTTATTTGTTGCAAATTAGCATTTTAAAACATGACTGATTCCATTTTGGTTTATGATCATTCTGTTGTTGAATTCCTCTTTCTTTTCCTATAAAGCACTCTGTCGCAGCTACTTTTTAATCTAATCATAAAACATACCTTTTAAGATTCAAACATGAGGTAATCCTAAAGATAGTAAATGTGCAGATTCAGTATTTGACTGTGACACCAGGTAGTTAAAGCTCAAGGGCCTCTGTCATTGTCATACAACTACCCCTAAATTCAAAATCTTACCGAGTTAGATCTGCCGAATAATTTTTTTAAAAACCAAAGGTATGGGTTGTCTTTTTCAATACAGTGAGTGCCACTGTGCCACTCGCATGCATTTTCCACGGGAAGTACAACTCTTCCACTCAGCTGTTCCCAAATAATGGACATCAGGGAGTGGAAACAAAAAGAACTGTACTGGGAAGCTATTCTGGAACCTCACTTGCTGCCTAAATGCTATTTCCTTACAAAAGTTTTATTGACTTCTCAAATGGCTACTGTACTTAACTGTTAACTAAGTATAATATGAAAGAGATAATATGATATGCACAACCATACCATGTTAAATTTTTTTAATCAGTTTGGCAAAGATTCAGGGAACGTTTGATACATGCTATACTGTTGAGGAAATTTAAATGTGTGTAGATTATTATAGCGCCACGTCTTCTCTTCCTCTCAAGTTTTTTAGTTTAATTTAACTGTAAAAGAATGTGAATTTCTTCTCTCATTTGAATCGTAAAAGAAGAAATTACAGTTTATAAACCAGAGTATTCCAGATTAATCGCATGTAATTTTTTTTCAACAAGCAAACTAGGGAGGTAATGGCCTAATGGCATTATTGCTAGACTATTTTAATCCAGTGACACAGGTAATGTTCTGGGGACCAAGGTTTGAATACTATGATGGTGGAATTTGAATTCACTTTTTTTTTTAAAAAATCTGGAATTATGAATTTAATGATGGCCACAAAACCACTGTCCGGAAAAAAAAACATGTTTTCTCTAATGCCCTTTCGGGAGGGAAATCTGCTGTCCTTACTCAGTCTGGTCTACATGTGACCCTGGCAATGTGGTTGACTCTTAACTGCCCTCTGGGCAATTAGAGATGGGTCATAAGAGCTTGACCAAGCTAGTGACTCCATCATCCTGTGAATGAAAAAGGACTGCTGTTGACAGTCTCTCCTGTAACATTTCAACCGTAAATAATATGGTCCTCTGGTTGTCAAATGATATTGATGGCACATTACTCAGATTATAACTGTCACAAGCTGCATTTGTTTTGCTCTGCTGGTTCATTCAGTTATCACCACAGACAACCTGGCAGTATCTGGATAATGTTTGCTTATTTTGGATTTACAAGATAAAGGGACTTAATAAACACATGTTATTTTGACAGGACCTGCTGGAGCTGCAGTATGAAGGCGTGGCAGTCATGAAGATGTTTGGCAAGGCGAAAGTCAACGTAAACCTGCTAGTTTTCCTCCTGAATAAAAAGTTCTATGGAAAATGAACTATTCACACTGGCAATTCTGACTGTCAAATACACATTAAATTCTTTCCTTTTCAGTAATTAAACAAATATTAAGTTCAGTCAACAGCAGGGTCACAAAGATATTTAAAATATCTATTGTATTTTTTTTAAGGAACACATATCATTGTATTGGACCAAATTGATTTCTGCTGTTGTACTTTCTGCATTAGAACCAAGCTGCCTTGGTGTTATCAACAGTTCTCAGCTTTGATTTCTAATTTTAAGAGTTGATACAGGAAAAATATTGTATAAGAAAATGGGTGCAAACTGATGATTTGCTGTTGAGTTACATGTTTTATTGAACACTGCACTTAATTATAGTTTTCAAAAGGTAATAAATAGAGTAACCCCTGTTTAAAATACTCTTAACCAGTATAAGAACCATGGAATCCAGATACATTGTATGTTTCCCAGGCAAAGGTTTAATATATTTCTTAGAGATTTCAACATATTTGCAACCAATTTTCTCAGTTCATGATCATAATTGTGTTCTAGATCTTCTGGCCGTCAGACTACAAATGGTTTTTTCTAACAATCAAAGAGGAAGCAGTGTATTAAGTGGGCTGCTAAAATTATGAACACAGAACCAGCAGAAAAATGGTATTTAAATCATGTGATGGTTTTGGTTAAGTGCAAAACAGTTTGCCTTTTACATCTGCCTGTCGCTTTGCCTGTAGATAAGAGACTCTGCAAATTGCCTTCTTGCCTGTAATGGTCTGAAGAACATTTCAAGTTTGGTTTTGTTTTGACAAGGTTCATATTCAAGGACAGAAACAGAAATTGCTGGAAATATTCAGCAGGTCTGGCAGCATCTTTGGAGAGAAAGCAAAGTTAATGTTTTGTGTCCGCAATATTAACCCTGATTTCTCTCCACAGATGTTGTCAGACCTGTTGAGTTTTTCCAGCAATTTCTGTTTTTGTTTCTGATTTCAAGCATCCACAGTTCTTTGTATTTTTCCCCCAAGGAAATGCCTTAATTCAAATTTAGACTCCGTGATACAAGGTGTAACTCTGTATCCAGAATCATCCACTCTGAAATTTTTCATGCCTGATTATTCAAGTGTACTTTTACCGTGTGACAATACCAAGTCTCTCAATTCAGATAACCATATGTGCATATCTACAACGCATCTACAATGCTCATAATATCTTTACATTTCTATATATCACCATTCAATGAAAGCTTTATAACAGAGAAATTCAACTTCAGGAAAAAAACCGTATCAGTCAGAATAACTCAGGTCTAAGTTGAAATCTAAATATGCTGCTTACACAGGAAGAAAGCAATACTTACAATTGAGCTGTGCATTACAAGCTTCTACAGAATGTTGTCCACTGAACTGAATAAACCATCTGACTGCCACAAAACTCATTTGTGTTGATAACAATAAACTTGCTTAACTAGCAATTAATTCCATGGATCTTTCAGAGCAATAATTCCTTATGACTTTGAGTGTATTCTAATGAGGTGTTACTTGATGCTCCCATTTGTTACATGCATGTTAGTTTGAAATTTTGTTTGTGATTACCCAATTATAAAAGTATAAAATACAGGCACGGATTAAATTCTATAACCTTTTGGTGATTATCTTCTAACCTGAATGTTCAACTTTGTTATCAGAGCAGACATAGCTTTACCAGCTGGTGTAATTGAGCAGATTACAAAAAAACTAGAAATGTAGAATTTAAACTGCGTTTGCTATTATCTTTATTCATGAATTTTTTTAGTTGTGATTTAGAAACCATCTTCCTGAACGCTATAATTTTTAATATTGATCTTTAAAATAAAAGTGATAGAACAATGGCTTCACTTTCTGCATAACTGGAGCAAAGCAGCATTGATCTGACCTCCAAGCACAAGTGTTTTCATGTTGCTTACTTAGTTTAAGAATAATTAAAATTAATCATTTATTTAAATAGTTGGCTTTAAATGCAGTGTACAATTCCAGTTATGAAACATTCCATTAAAATGTTCAATGTAAAAAGATGATATTTTATGATTTATACATTACAAGATAATATGCACTACTGCCTAATGGCCAAAAATATATTTCCAGCCAATGTGTACTACCTGTAGTATGGTATTAAAGTAATGATTTGGCTCTAGTGATTGATTTATGTATGTCAGTTCAAACCGACACTTTGTGCCTTTTGTATGTAAACTGCTCTGTCCCCATAGTGTTGGCTATTTATAGCTATTCTTTTAAACCAAAATATTGGAATCTTATTTGACGACGTTGATTTTTCAATGGTTGTCTGCCTTGTCAAATGGTGTAAAATAAATCTTCCTAAAGAGTTTGAATTTTGTCGGCTTTTTCTTCCAATGCAAAACACCAGTGGATCTCTTTGTGATAACTTATTAGTTTTGCGACTTTGTTTATTAGCATGAGGTTTCTTGCTTAAGTATGTTTTGATTTTAAAATTACTTTGTTCTGTCACTGAAGGAGGTATTTGTCATCAATGTTATCGTTTACAGTAGGAGCCACATAATACATAACACATTTTTGATTTTTTTGCGACCTAACTTTATATTCAATGTCAAATTAAAGCAGCTAATTTCAACTCCGCTGCAAGTAGTTCACACCCTGACAGATCAATTACTGACAGATCATGGCAGCAACTGGTTTGTGGTTCCATATGTATAACCAGTGTATGGAGGTGAGCTTCCTTTCCCTGTGGTGTCTGACGCTATCACTTCCTTGTCCGGGGAGGGGGGGGGGGGTTGTGTAATTTTTTTTAAACTTCATAGTAATTAAAAAGGAACACACTTCCTCACTCCCTTTCACCACAAATCTCTTTTCAATCTGCGCATTGCGGTGTATTGTTACTTTGATTAGCTTTTTTTGAAATTATCGGAAGCATGCTACCTGAAAATCTTGTCAAACTGCAGTTAAACATTACCATCTTTGGTCCCCTACTTTTTGGCCAGGACCTGCACTGATCCTGATGAAGGGTTTATGCCCGAAACATTTTCTTCAGCTCCTCAGATGCTGCCTGACCTGTTGTGCTTTTCCAGCACCACACTCTCAGTTTTGATCTCCAACATCTGCAGTCCTCACTTTCTCCTGTACTGATCTACTATGCCTTCCTTGATGCACCCACATAGAAATTGAATTCATCCCATGTGTACCCCATAGATGAGGCCATTTCATTAAATGGGTTGGATGAATAGCCTGTGATTCAAAGTAATGCCAATTCTATGGGTTTGATTCCTGTTCAGGCTGAGGTAGACTAGGGACATGCCTTTAGGCAGGGCACTCAGTGAAATGGAAGCCCTTGCAGGCCTCCATGTGAACCAAACTGAATTGATGGTCAGGGAGGAGAAAGTGAGGACTGCAGAGGAATCTGATTCCTGATGAAGGGCTTTTGACCAAAATGTCAATTCTCCTGCTGCTTGGATGCTGCTTGACCTGCTGTGCTTTTCCAGTACCACACACTCGACTGAATTGATGGTCAGTCTTTTTAAGAGTTGTGTGCACCTTATGCCAATAAATGATTGAGGAAAAAGGCCAAGGCAGATTGGCAAGTATTCTTGAGATGAGCAATTCCCATCATGTTCCAAATAATAGCATAAGCACGATGTTGCATAAAACAATTTTCACATTTATTAAATATGTTTGTATTACACTGCACACTATGGCTTTTCAGATATAAGAGAAACCTTTATGTGCAGGAAACTATGATCCTGATTTGTGTTTCTGGTTTGGGAGAACAAAGGTGGTACATTTTGCAGCCCCATGAATCCTACCCAGGAATAAGTGGCTTCATCAATTCTGGAATGAAAGTCGAACTTGTGAAGTTCCTTGAGAGGCAGGCCAAGCAACCTGGGAACAAAAGTAAAGGCTACAGATATGGGCTGGTGAAATTCTCACCATTGGCCCTGTGTAGGATATTCAATTAACAAAATCAAAATTATTATCCTACATACGCTCTACCCCATGTCACTCAATGCCCTTGTATCCATGAATGACCTCTAAATCCTCAATGCCAATCTATGCCCATGTACCCATGCTCCTAGCCCTTATGCCAACCCATTTTCCACCCAATATCTATGGCTTTTTGTAGCCTCTATGTTAATCTACAATGTGCCAACCCATGCCCTCTAACTTTTCCTTTCCCCTTATGCCAACTTAGTGGAGACAGAAAAATGAATTAAATGGCCAGCTGCCTCGGAAATAAAACCAACCTGAACCCACTCCCACCATTGTAAAAATAGAAAGTTCTGTTCTGGGTGCAGGACTTCTGATTTATAGCCACTTCCACCATGTTCTCTATCATCATGAAAACATTGCCCAAAATAGTAAATGTTGGAAATACACAGAGAGGTAATCAGCATCAGCAAAGGGAAACCAGGAGCATGAGATTTTAGATGTATACCATTTATCAAACGTCTCATCAAAATGTTTACAGGTCTCTGTCTCCCGGTATGTAGTTAGTGACTCGGGGCTTGGATATTGATGGTCATTAAAAACTATACAGGTATCCTTCCCCAGTTGAGACCTAAGTGGTCAAACAATGGCTACTCTCACCTTGGCCTCCATTTTGTGGTTAGCAGAAGTAGGTCAGGGGTGGGGTTGGGACAAGGTCAGCAGGTCATTCAGCAAGGGTGCAGTGAGAGTTGAGACCAGGAGTGACCTTCCTCTCTGGCACATTTTACCAGATATTGCCATGAAAGAGCTCCCTGTTTTCCCAGCCTAGCCATCATTAACCAATCTCCTATCACCCTGTCATAGAGATGTATAGCAAAGGTTGGACCCTTTGGTCCAACCTGTCCATGCTGACCAGATATCCCAACCTAATCTAGCCCCACCTGCCAGCACCAGGCCCATATCCCTCCAAACCCTTCCTATTCAATTACCCATCCAGATGCCTTTTAAATGTTGCAATTGTACCAGCCTCCACCACTTCCTCTGGCATCTAATTCCATACACATACCACCCTCTGCCTGAAAAAAGCTGCTGCTTAGGTCTCTTTTATATCTTTCCCCCCCTCACGCTAAACCTACGCACTCTAGTTTTGGACTCCCCCACTCCAGGGAAGACTTTGTCTATTTACCCTATCTATGCCCCTCATGATTTTATAAACCTCTATAAGGTCACCCCTTAGCCTCTGATCCTCCAGGTAAAATGACCCTACCCTGTTCAACCTCTCCTCATTGCTCAAATCCTCCAACCCTGGCAACGTACTTTTAAATCTTTTCTGAACCCCCTCAAGTTTCACAACATCTTTCCAATAGGAAGGAGACCAGAATTGCACACAATATTCCAACAGTGTCTGAACCAATGTCCTGTAGAGCTGCAACATGACCTCCCAACTCCTGTACTCAATACACTGACCAATAAAGGAAAGCATACCAAACGCTGTCTTCACTATCCATCTACCTGCGACTCTACTTCCAAGGAGCTATGAACCTGCACTCCAAGGTCTCTTTGTTCAGCAACACTCCCTCGGACCTTACCATTACATGAGATCTCAAACATTCCTGGTTGTTCTGAGTGAGGAATAGAAATTTTTTCCCCAGCTAACTAATGCTTATTATGGTGATCAATGAGCAGAAAATGCACCTCCACTCTTCAAATGCCAAGGCTGGAAACCACTATATTCTGTCCCTAATGGCTTGTCATCCTTTGCACTATGGGGTCCCAACACCTAGTAATGATTACCCAGATCTGCATCTTCCTTTTCAGGCATTATCTCCCTACACTTCTTATTCAGCTTTGATTAATATATACAAACCAAGACATCCTAACGGAGCAATATGTTTCAGTTTGTGCCTCTTGCAGAGAATGGTACCTCATTCTGATTTAGAGATGCCTTTGTATCAGAGATCAGTCCCTAGTCTGCTGCAATTTTAGTCACTTGATGATGGCTGGCTATGTCTTGAGCAGTCTGGAATGCCCTCCCTCACTCTTAAATTTTCTCTTCTCTTGATGTTCTTTTCACCGAACACGGTCACATGATCTAATATGTCCTTCTATGAACGTACATGTGAACTTTTCAATCTATTGCATCTGCACTACTATTTAATAAAATCATGGCTCATCTAATTGTGCCTCAACTTTACATTTTGCCCACCCATTCTCCCCTTTGACTGCCCTGTCAATTAAGGATCAATCTAACTCCATTGTAAAAATATTACTCAATCATCCAGCCTTCACTATTCTTTGGGGAAGACTGTTCCACAACCTACAGGAAATTTTCCTCATCTCTGTTTTAAATGAAGTGATCCCTTCAATAATAGATTGTAGAATTCTGTCTATGGCAGACAATATGCCATAGTTTTCTGCTTTCTATCTCTCTCTTTCCTTGAATTGAAAAGTTTCATTTCCTATTTTCCACTCAGTTGGGGCCTTTACACAGAATCCCTACAGTGTAGATATAGGCCCATACTGGTCCTCCAAAGAGCATCCCATCCAGGCCCATTCCCGCCCCCTCCCCTTATAGTCCTGCATTTCCCATGGCTCACCCACACATCCCTGAATGCTGTGGCCAATCCACCTTACCTGCACATCTGTGCAATCCACCTTACCTGTGGGAGGAAACCGGAGCACCTGGTGGAAACACATGCAGACTCAGGGAGACTATGCAAACTCCACTCAGGCAGTCGCCCAAGGGTCGAATCAAACCTGGGTCCTCAGCGCTGTGAAACAGCAGTGCTAACCACTGAGCCACCAAACCACCCATTCTCAACCACATTTTGGAAAATAATGCATCTGCTGTCTCTGCATCCACTTTAGGACCATCAGAATCTGGAGACTGATCCCTAGATGCCTTTTAGAGAAAGAAGAAGTGGGCACTGCAGATTCTGGAGATTAGAGTCAAAATTAGAGTGGTGCTGGAAAAGCACAGCAGGTCAGGCAGCATCCGAGGGGCAGGAAAATCGATGTTTCATCAGGAATTTCTCATGAAGCGCATTTGCCCGAAACATTGATTTTCCTGCTCCTTGGATGCTGCCTGACCGGCTGTATTTTTCCAGCACCACTCTAATCTAGCTAGACAATATGGTGATAGCTAGACAATATGTTGAAGGTGTTAGCCCCCTGTGTTCTCTGTCTATGACCAGATATTTAGATTGATTCTAATCTAAAAAGTGAGATTACAGAGTTTTACATAAATTCATGCAGTTTTTGAGCTCAGAGTTCTAATGAATGTCTAGCTATCACCATTGTTAACAGCTAACCCGAGAATGCAACTTTTAAAAAAAGGGTTTTGTGATTTACACATGAAAGAAGTGAAACTATCACTGTATTCTAACAGATGAAAGGCTTAACAGACAATCAATTCTTCAATGTATAATTTCAGTTACATCACACTGCAAAGTTTTGTTATAAATTCTTTGTTACGATCGAGCCCTCCACTATCACCTGATGAAGGAGCGTCGCTCCGAAAGCTAGTGTGCTTCTGATTAAACCTGTTGGACTATAACCTGGTGTTGTGTGATTTTTAACTTTGTACACCCCAGTCCAACACTGGCATCTCCAAATCATGTTATTCTGTTTTTCATTCCAAGAACAATATTTACCTAATTATCTCAGCCTTTTGGATTGACTTGTGAAAAAGTAACCACATTTATCCTCTCTCTCACACGCAGTTAGACTGGATATGTGAGATCATATGACAGTGTCACTGGCCTTCCTTATATTCGGTTATCTCAAAATAATGCATGCAGCAATATTTACAACTGGAGGATTTATAATTGACATGATCTTCTCAGGCCAGCAGCTACAAGGAAGGTCGCATAAACCAAAGAGACCAATAAATAATGTCTTTCTCATTCGCACGAGGACAATTGATCATTGGAACAGAGGCAGTCTATTGAAGCTGCTCACTGTGATCTCTTACTGTGGGCAAGGTCAACTACAATGGGCAATGTCAGACCTCTTCAACATACACAGTGAACTGAAACTGGGTTGTGTTCTGGCACTGATGTTCTTTGGCACATTCTTCTCTTTGCTCCTGTCGTACACTTTCACGTTATCTACACTAGGCATCTACTTATAGACTAGAGTTGACAAGAACCTTGAGTGGATGGAGAGTTCCAGTAAGAATCTGAGCAATTTGGACAATGGCAAGATATATAGCAGAATCAGACAAAAAGTCTGACCAGGCCGATTTCAATGTAGACAGTGGTGAGTTGCCAGTGAGGAGGATTATTGCACACCTATTGATATTCTGATCCCTATGTTACCAGATACACCAAACAAAAACTCAAGAATTCTTGACATGGACACCAGGGTAGATGTTTAGTAACATCAGCTTGCCACTTGCTCCAAGGGACCTCCATCTTAGGCATAGGATGCAAACACATTAGGGTTCTATAGACACTAGCTATGCACACCCCACATCCATGGCCATTGGCATCCAACATGAACCAGCTTCTAAGAACCCCCAAGACACATCTCTGATCCACTTACATTCCTGTGCTTCAATGCTGCACTAATCACTATCATTGGAACACTCTGCATTCAGCTCATGGAATGGAGCAGGTTGCATCTCCCAGCTGTTTGCTTGCTCACTGAGCACTCACTTGACTGGAGCTACCTATTTACTCTGAAACTACCTGGCTGCTCACAGCATCCCTACCTTGCCTTTTTGCACTTAAGCTTGTCATTGTTGTCAGCAATTCTCAGTCAATTCAAGCCCTCACTCGGTGTCCCAGTACAGAAAATCAATGACAGCCATCAATACCAGTCCAGGGAATGAACCTATGAATAGATTCAAGAACAGCTTCTTCCCTGTGCTATCAAATGTTAATGTCGATGCCTTTCTCTACGTCTTCTCTGAGCTGTAACACTGTATTCTGCTCTCTGTTCTGCTACCTCGATGCACTTTGTCTGGTACGATCTGCCTGTATAGCATGCAAAGCCACACTTTCCGCAACAGTAAATCAATCAATCAGAGGGGCTTGGACACAATAAGCAGCTACTCGGTGTTCAGAGTAAGGAACCATTCCTCACAAAGGGCTGAGGAGCAGACGACTGGGCAGCCCCACCACTCACTTTATCACTTTCTGCCATTTTGTAATTCGGAGATGTCGGTGTTGGACTGGGGTGTACAAAGTTAAAAATCACACAACACCAGGTTATAGTCCAACAGGTTTAATTGGAAGCACACTAGCTTTCGGAGCGACACTCCTTCATCAGGTGATTGTGGAGGGCTCGATCGTAACACAGAATTTATAGCAAAAATTTACAGTGTGATGTAACTGAAATTATACATTGAAGAATTGATTGTCTGTTAAGCCTTTCATCTGTTAGAATACAGTGATAGTTTCACTTCTTCCATGTGTAAATCACAAAACCCTTTTTCTTAAAAGTTAACAATGGTGATAGTTAGACAATATGTTGAAGGTGTTGGCCCCCTGTGTTCTCTGTCTATGACCTGATGTTTACATTGATTCCAATCTAAAAAGTGAGATAACAGAATTTTACAT
>NC_057711.1:33344629-33381789 GCF_004010195.1 Chiloscyllium plagiosum | reverse complement strand
AAAAATCACACAACACCAGGTTATAGTCCAACAGGTTTAATTGGAAGCACACTAGTTTTCGGATCGACGCTCCTTCATCAGGTGATTGTGGTGGGCTCGATCGTAACACAGAATTTATAGCAAACGTTTGCAGTGTGATGTAACTGAAATTATACATTGAAGAATTGGTTGTCTGTTAAGCCTTTCATCTGTTAGAATACAGTGATAGTTTCACTTCTTTCATGAAAGATCTGTATTCTAACAGATGAAAGGCTTAACGACAATCAATTCTTCAATGTATAATTTCAGTTACATCACACTGCAAATTTTTGCTATAAATTCTGTGTTACGATCGAGCCCTCCACAATCACCTGATGAAGGAGCATCGCTCCGAAAGCTAGTATACTTCCAATTAAACCTGTTGGACTATAACCTGGTGTTGTGTGATTTTTAACTTTGCCATTTTGTAGACTGTTTTCGTCCTGGAATCAGAGTGGCAGGTATTAAGAGAGTTGAAAGTGTGTGGCACAGCTATTATTTGTGGTGCAGTTGAGATGGTGCCCAAGTGAGTGGGTAGTTCATGCAGGGGATGATGCAGGGTTAATGAGGAGAGCCAGGAATCTTGAAAGTAATTGTTTCACTGCTAACATCCGAGTTACTGATAATCATCCAATTTAACATTCTTAATATTCCACCAACTGCTCTTCACTAAACCTAGAGACCAATTTATATGTCATTTTAATTACCTTTTTACTCAATTCACATTTCTAATCTGTGCTTATGTGTGTCATCGTTTGTTATCTTTTCTTGCACTTAATAGCTAATTGTGGGATCTTGTTCAAATAACAACAGAAATCAGTGAGTGGTGAAAATAGACTCTTTAGTCAGCAACTACAAATAGCACAAGTTCAAGGTGGCAATTGAATCCTGAAATACAGTTCTTACAGTTATACACAGTTCTTACATATCCTAAAATTCCATTACTATGGTGTTACATTGTTTTATCTATATTACACAAAGGTTTGAAGGGCTTCTGTCCTGGGAGACAGGGGATAAGTTGAAACATGTGCAAAGTGCTGGCTGCTACTCCTGATAGGATTCAAAGTGTCTGTCCAGTCTGCTTGCATAATTAAGAGGTGTTAGTCCTTTTGTCTTTTAAGTTAGTAAATGTTAGTAAAAAAAATACTAGGCCTATATGCTCTAAATAAGTTGGGAATTGTACCTGTAGTTAATAAAAGAATAAAGGATATTAAACTGATTACCGCAGCTGGATTGTGAGATTTGTTTACTATTTGCCAGTGTGAGTTTCAGTCACTCATTCAATTTCACATCAATGTTAGTTTCTTAAAGGGATAGTGGCCCAGTTAAAAGATATTTAACAAGTGCATACTAATTGGGAAACATTTTTGATGTTCTATAATCTATTCAGGTCTGAGAGACAGTTTGTAAGGGCTAATTAATATTATAATCTTTCATAGAGACATGGTGGTGTGGAGTTATTGTTCTGAATATGCTACACTTAATTAGAGGTAAATAGGCCTAAATGCTGCTTGTAGCAATGGCTGATAAGGTGTGAAAATGCAGTAATGGGTTTGAAAGGGTTGTTTTGATTAGAAAGGGTTGTTTTAATTTGATCTATCTTATGATAGTAAGATATACTACAGAACCGTGGTTTTATGAATGAATGAATGAAACTGTTATAGTAGGGAGTAATGAATGAAATGGCAACGCATGTTCACTCGTGAGTGGGGTAGTGAAGGAGTTATGAATGAATAAACATATAGTGCTTATGAGTGGGTTAGTGAAGGAACCTAGAGTATAATATCACACAAAATAAACTTACCCTTTCTTGAACTCAAAAAAGACTGGCCAATTCTGGTCTCATCCTATCAGAAAGATGTTGTTAAACTTGAAAGGGTTCAGAAAAAATTTACAAGGGTGTTGCCAGGGTTGGAGGATTTGAGCTACAGGGAGAGGTTGAATAGGCTGGGGCTGTTTTCCCTGGAGTGTTGGAGGCTGTGGGGTGATTTTATAGAGGTTTATAAAATCATGAGGGGCATGGGTAGGGTAAGTAGAAAAGGTCTTTTCCCTGGGGTGGGGGTGGCCAGAACTAGATGGCATAGATTTAGGGTGAGGGGGGAAATGTACAAGGGACCTAAGGAGCAACTTTTTCACTCAGAGGGTGGTGCATGTATGAAATGAGCTGCCAGAGGAAGTGGTGGAGACTGGTACAATTACAACATTTAAAAGGCATCTGGGTGGGCATATGAATAGGAAGGGTTTAGAGGGATTTGGGCCAAGTGCTGGCAAATGGGACTAGATTGGGTTGGGATATCTGGTCGGCGTGGACGGGTTGGACCAAAGGGTCTGTCTCTGTCCTGTACATCTCTATGACTCTGTGACTCTATGACCAACTGAAAGAAAGATTGAATTGAGAACGGGAGCCAGTGCATTCTCCCCTCAACTGGGAATATTGTGGATGTTCAATGCCTGAAATCCTTATCAAAGAAAAAAGAACAAAAAAGATTATAGCACAGGGACAGGTCCTTCGGCCCTACAAGCCTGCGCTGATCCAATTCCTCGATCTAATCCTGTCACCTATTTTCCAAGGACCTGTATCCCTCTGCTCCCTGCCCATTCATGTATCTTTCTAGATACATCTTAAATGATGCTATCATGCCACCCCCTCTGCTGACAACCCATTCCAGGCACCCATTACCCTCTGTGTAAAGCACTTTCCACACATATCTCCCTTAAACATTTCCCTTCTCACTTTGAACTTGTGACCTCTAGTAATTGAGTTCAAAGTTTGTGAGAAGATTTGTAGCTCGGGTGCTCGTTGTTGTGGTTCTGTTCACCGAGCTGGGAATTTGTGTTGCAGACATTTCGTCCCCTGTCGAGGTGACATCCTCAGTGCTTGGGATCCTCCTGTGAAGCGCTTCTGTGATGTTTCCTCCGGCATTTATAGTGGTTTGTCTCTGCCGCTTCCGGTTGTCAGTTCCAGCTGTCTGCTGCAGTGGCTGGTAATTGAATCCCCCACTCTGGGAAAAAGCTTCTTGTTACTCACCCTGTCTATACCTCTCATGATTTTGTAGACCTCAATCAGGTCACCTCTCAACTTCCATCTTTCTAATGAAAATAATCCTAATCTACTCAACCTCTCTTCGTAGCTTACACCCTCCATACCAGGCAACATCCTGGTGAGCCTCCTGTGCACCCTCTCCAAAGTATCCACATCCTTCCGGTAATGTGGCGACCGGAACTGTATGCAGTATTCCAAATGCGGCCGACCAAAGACTTACATAACTGTAACATGACCTACCAACTCTTGTACAGTAGTCCCCCCGTACCTACAGGGGATATGTTCCAGGGCCTACCGCGGAAGCCCAAAACCCATTCACTTCAATAGGAAATGTACATTCCCAGCACCTCCTGGTCTCTGGTTCTTTATAATATGTTCGGGGCATGGTAATCCACATGTAATTTAAACCATAGAAAATTGTTCCACGGATATGAGTGTTGCCCTGTACTCAATACCCCGTTGGATGAAGGAAAGCATGCTGTATGCCATCTTGACCGCTCTATTGACCTGAGTTGCCAACTTCAGTGTACAATGGACCTGAACACCCAGAACTCTCTGTACAACAATTTTCCCCAGGGCTTTTCCATTTACTGTATACTTTGCTGTGGAATTAGATCTTCCAAAATGCATCACCTTGTATTTGCCTGGATTGAACTCCATCTGCCATTTCTTCACTCAACTCTCCAAGCTATCTATATGCTGCTGCATTCTCTGACAGTCCCCTTCACTATCTGCTACTCCACCAATCTTAGTGTCATCTGCAAACTTGCTAGTCAGACCACGTATATCTTCCACTAGATTATTTATATATATCACAAACAACACTGGTCCCAGCATGGATCCCTTGGAACACTAATGGTCACATTTCTCCATTTTGAGAAACTCCCTTCTACTACTACTCTCTGTCTCCTGCCGCCCAGCCAGTTCTCTATCCATCTAACTAGTACGCCCTGGACCCCATGCAACTTCACTTTCTCCATCAGCCTACCATGGGGAACCTTATCAACGCCTTACTGAAGTCATCCTTATCCATGGAAACTTCTGAGGCCTTACCCCTAATCTTTCTCTGAAATCCCGCAAACACTCTTTTCCTGTGACTTAGATCATAACACATAGGAACAGAATTATACTATTTGGCCCATCAATACTGCTCCACTATTCGATCATGGCTGAAATATTTCTCAACCTCATTCTCCTGTCTTCTCTCTATAACTCTTGATCCTCTTCCCAATCAAGGATCTATCTATTTCTGTCTTAAATACACTCAATGACTTGTCTTCCACAGCCTTCTGCGGCAGTGAGTTTCACAGATTTACCACACTCTGGCTGAAGAAATTCCTCCTCTTCTCAGTTCTAAAAGGTTTTGTCCCTTCACTTTGTAGTCTCTTCTACAAGTAGAAACATCTTCTCCATGTCCAATCTATCCAGGTATCTCAGTATTCTGTAAGTTTCAATCTGATCCACCCACATCCTTCTAAACTCCATCGAGTACAGACTCAGAGTCCTCAATCGCTCCTCATACGACAGGACTTTAATTCCCAGAATCATTCTTGTAAACCTCCTCTGGATCCCCTCCAAGACCAATACATCCTTCCTTAGATATGAGCCCAAAACTGCCCACAACATTCTAAATGCGATTTGACTAGAACCTTGAATGTTCTCAGCAGTATATCTCTGCTCTTGTATTCAAGCTCTCTCAATGTGAATGCTAACACTGCATTTGCCTTCCTAACTGCACACTGAATGTGCATGTCAACTTCGAGAGAATTCTAAACCAGGACTCCTAAGTCTCTTTGTGCTTCAGATTTCTGAAGCCTTTTCCCATTTACAAAATAGTCTACACCTTTATTCTACTCACCAAAGTATAATCTCTCACTTTCCCACGTTGTACGCCATCTGTCTGTGTGGAGTTTGCACATTCTCCCCATGTTTGAATGAGTTTCCTCCAGGTGCTCCAGTTTCCTCCCACATTCCAAAGAGGTGCAGGTTAGGTGGACTAGGCATGGGAAATGCGGCATTATGGGGATAGAGTAGGGGATGGGTGGGTGGGATGCTATTTGGAGGATTGATATGGACCAATTGGCCTGCTTCCATATAGTAAGGATTCAATGATTGCCTCTTCTTTGCCTACTCTCGTAGCCTGTCAAAGTCCTTCTGCAGCCTGCTCTCTTTCTCAACACGACCTGCCCCTCCAGCTATGCTTGTGTCATCTGCAATCTTAGCAACAATGCCTTCAGTTCCTTTGTCCAGATCATTAGTGTATAATGTGAATAGTTATGGAACCAACACAGTCCCCTTTTAAACTTCACTAGTCACCAGCTGCCATCCTGAAAAAGACCCCTTTATCCCTACTCTCTGCCTTCTGCCAGTCAGCCAATCCTCTAACCATGCCAGTACCTTGTCTCTAACACCATGGGCTCTTATGTTATTTAGCAGGCCCCTGTGACATTGTCAAAGGGCTTCTGGAACTCCAAATAGATCACATCTACTGGGCCCCCTTTGTCTAACTTGCTCATTGCCTTCTCAAAGAATTCTAACATATTTTTCAGGCATGACCTGTCCTTGTTGAAGTCCTGCTGACTCAGCCCTATTTTATCATGATTCGGAGATGCCGGTGTTGGACTGGGGTGTACAAAGTTAAAAATCACACAACACCAGGTTATAGTCCAACAGGTTTAATTGGAAGCACACTAGCTTTCGGAGCGACGCTCCTTCATCAGGTGATTGTGGAGGGCTCGCTCGTAACACAGAATTTATAGCAAAAATTTGCAGTGTGATGTAAAGAAGTGAAACTATCACTGTATTCTCACAGATGAAAGGCTTAACCGACAATCAATTCTTCAATGTATAATTTCAGTTACATCACACTGCAAATTTTTGCTATAAATTCTGTGTTACGATCGAGCCCTCCACAATCACCTGATGAAGGAGCGTCGCTCCGAAAGCTAGTGTGCTTCCAATTAAACCTGTTGGACATTAACCTGGTGTTGTGTGATTTTTAACTATTTTATCATGCACTTCTAAGTAATCAGCAATCTCATCCTTAATAATGGACTCTAAAATCTTACTAATGATCAAGGTCATGCTAATCCGTTTATAATTTCTGCCTCCCTTCCTTCTTAAACAGTGGTGTTGCATTGATTATTTTCCAGTCCTCCGGGACCCTTTCTGACTCCAGTGATTCCTGAAAGATCACTGCCAATGCCCCAAATCTCCTCAGCTATCTCCTTCAATGCCTGGGGTGTAGTCTATCGGGCCCGGGTGATTTATCCACCTTCAGGACTTTCTCCTTAGGGATGGCCATTGCATTCACGACTGCCCCCGACTCTCTTGAAATTCTAATAAGCTGCTGGTGTCTTCCACCATGAAATTGGAGGCTTTTGTCAGTAAAATGTGATTATCCTTGTCCACAATACTTGGATTCAATTCCCATACTGGCCATGAAGATCCGTCTTCTCAACCTCACCCTTCACTAGAGACATGGTGACCCTTGGGTTAAACACACCTTCAGTTTTTCTCTTTCTAATGAGAGGGCAGCCCTATGGTCCTCTGGGACTGTGGTAACTTCACTTTCACTTGTATTCCTGTTATTATTTTTCAGTGCTATGAAGATCTGATTTTTTTAAGAATGTGCTAATCATTGTCATAAAAAAAGAAAACTAGTCCATGCATTTAAGATTAATCCTCGGCACAACATTGTAGGGCAAAGGGCCTGTTCTGTGCTGTACTTTTCTATGTTCTATTTCTCTGCTAATCTAATACCATTGTCCTGATCTCTCTTCATTGTACCGTTCAATATGCCCTTAGTTCACAGTGGCTACAAGAGTAGGTCAGAGGCTCGGAAAACTGCAGCAAGTAACTCATCTTCTGACACTCCAAAACCTGTCCACCATCTCCAAGATATAAGTCAGGATTGTGATGGAATACTTCCCACTTGCCTAGATGAATGCAGCTCCAAAAACACTCAAGAACTTGATGCCATCCAGGGCAAATAAACTTGCATGTTTGGCACTATATCCACTCCCTCCACCATCGATGCTCAGTGGCAGCAGTTTTTACGATCTGCAAGAGGCACTACAGAAATTCACTAATAACCTTCAAACATTACCTTCCATACCCACGACCACTTCCATCCCAAAGGACAAGGGCAGCAGATACATGGGAACAGTACTACCTGCAAGTTTCCATTCAAATCACTCACTACCCTGACTTGGAAACTTTTCACTGCTCCTTCAGAGTCGCTAGGTCACAATCCTGGAATTCCCTCCAAACAGCATTGCAGGTCAACGTACATGTGTACTGCAGCAGGTCTAGAAGGCAGCTCACCACCACCTTCTCCAGGGCAGCTAGGGATGGGCAGTAACTGCTGGTCAGTAGCATTGACCATGTCCTACAAGTGAATAAAAAACAAGTAGTCTCTGGTTTTCAGAAGGAGAGCAGAATATTATGTTGAAGAAGGATTGAAGATTATATTGAAGCTGTATCCAATGATTGTCTAACGTAGTACAGCGTTTTTTTTAACAATACATCCATTCATTCCAAAGTTAAAAATCACACAACACCAGGCTATAGTCCAACAGGTTTAATTGGAAGCACACTAGCTTTCGGAGCGACGCTCCTTCATCAGGTGATTGTGGCGTCGCTCTGACAGCTAGTGTGCTTCAAATTAAACCTGTTGGACTATAACCTGGTGTTGTGTGATTTTTAACTTTGTACACCCCAGTCCAACACCGGCATCTCCAAATCATACATTCATTCCAATTTGCTTTCAAACATCTTCCTATAAAATGTTTGAAAGCAACATTTCAAACATGTTGCTTGAAATGTCACAAAACAACAGACCCAATTTTGCTGCAGCTGGTGAACACATGGTGACTGCCATTTGCCAGACTCATTTGTACAATTGCAATATTTAAGAGGCATCTGGATGGATATATGAATATGAAGAGTTTGGTGGGATGTGGGCCGGGTGCTGGCAGGTGGGACTAGATTGGGTTGGGACATCTGGTAGGCACGGACGGGTTGGACCGAAGGGTCTGTTTCCATGCTGTACATCTCTATGACTCTATGACTCTTTTTAATTGCCTTTTGTCTTCGAAATTGTTGTTTGTGATCCAAACGGTGCAGTGCCCTCTGCAGGGCACTGAGAACCCACATGAATGGTACAAGAAATCGCTCTCTCCACAACCAATAAGAGCAAACAATAGTCTGAAACAGGAAATTTCGGATAGAATACGGAATTCAACGTAAAGTAGAAAACGTGAAAGAGAGAAGAGAAAGAAGGATTGGGGTTATGATTTTCCCCTCCCTGGAAATGGTGAGGGAGATGGCAAAAGGGGAAATAATTGGGTGAGTTGGCCCTTGGAAAGAAACCCAGTCCTTTCTCATCAGCTCAATAACTAAGTTTTGGGTGAGAAGGTCAATCACTACCTGCCTCCAATAAAGATTTCTAGGAACTTAATCAATAAATACTAAATGGCCTAAACCTACCATTTTTCTGATCACCTTCCCCGCTGGTGAGAAAGGTGACAACTCTCCTGATCGGAAGACAAATGGGACCTGCCTGCTGGATTGGGATAGGCTTTCAATTGCCCAAATTTGGAAGCAATTTGAGGCACCTCAAGGAGTATGCCTGACCCCTGGTCTTTAGGACACAGACGTTGCTGGTCTCTGATTGGCTGCCAGTTTCTGGTGACCAGGGGCATTTGATTTCCCAGGAAGTATGCCCACACTGACCTGATAGCTCTTAATGAGCTGGTCAGCAGGTGATTGAACCAGTTTACTTGGCGTTGCGGTGACATGGTACTGACATATCCATTTTCACCCAAACAAAATAAAGAGAACATTTCATTGGATCAAGGCAGAGAGACACAAAGTAGGAATTTTCGTTGTATTCCTACAGTGTGGAAGCAGGCCATTCAGCCCATTATGTCTCTGCTAGCCCTCTGAGCATTTTTACTTCACCTTTTTCCCATAATGTTGCATGCTGTATAGATTTAAATAATTATGTAATGCCATCTTGATGAAAAGCTCCCTCCACATGGGTGGCACAGTGGTCAGTGGTTAGCACTGCTGCCTCACAGCGCCAGGGACCCGGGTTTGATTCCAGCCTCGGACGACTGTCTGTGTGGAGTTTACATGTTCTCCCTGTGTCTGTGTGGGTTTCCTCCGGGTGCTCCAGTTTCCTCCCACAATCCAAAGATGTGCAGGTCAGGTGAATTGGCCATACTAAGTTGCCCATAGTGTTAGGTGCATTAGTCAGGGGTAAATGTGGGGAATGGGTGTGGGTGAGTTACTCTTCAGAGGGTCGGTGTGGACTTGTTGGGCCAAAGGGCTTGTTTCCACACTGTAGGGAATCTAATCTAATCTAATCTAAACCACACTTCTGCAGGATATGTTCCAGACCCTAACCACTCACAAAGTAAGAAAGCTTTGTCTCATCTTGCATTTGCTTCTCTTGCAACTCAATTTAAATCTGTGCCCTCTAATTCTCAATGCTTTTATAAGCAGAAATTGTTTCTCTCTATTTACTCTATCCAAACTTTTTATGATTTTGAAAACTTCATTCTGATCTTTTCCATCACATACAATACTACTAAGAGTTCTTAAACTGAAAAGACAATCCTTATAAAGGCATGGCCCACTCATTGGCTGAGGTGGACAGGGAAAATACATTAAAAGGCCTGGATGTACAGAGACAATGGGTAATCTTTAAAGAACTGATACATGATTTATAGCAACCGTACATTCCTTAACATGCAGAGTCTCAAACAAAACCTAACAAAAGAAGTTCAGGATTGTATAAGATTAACAGAAAAGGCCCATAAAGATGCCAGAAATAGCACTAGTTCTGAATGTTGGGAGGTTGAAAGAATATAACAAAGGAGAAACAAGAAATTGACTAGAAAATGGAGAATAGATTATGAATGCAAACTAGCAAAAGGATAAAATTGTACTGTAAAAGCTTCTAGAGGTACGTAAAAAGGAAATGTTTGTCTAAAGTGAATGTGAATCTGTTGTAAATAGAATTAGAACTTATACTGGGGAATAGCGAAATCACAGAGAAGCTACGTGATAACTTTGTATCTGATATCACTGACAAAGTTAACAGAAATCTCCCAGAATGAGAAATCTAAGTGGTTAGGGAGAATGAGGAGTTGAAGGAAATTAGCATCAGTAAGAAAATTGTATTAGAAAAAGTTGATACGTCTGCAAGACTTGTTAGTCCCAGAGTGTTAAAAGAGATGGATATAGAGATAATTGATCCATTAATGATTATTTTCCAAAATTCTACAGATTCTGAAATGATCCTTATGGATGAGAATGTACCAAATGTCACACCACTTTTTAAGAAGGGAGTAAGAGAGAAAATAAGGAGCTGCAGACCTGTTCGCTTTATACCCGTAGTCAGGGAATTGCTAGAATACATTGTAAAAAATGGAATAGACACCTGGTTGATAGTGGCATGATTGGGAATAGTCAGCATGGATTGGAAAATTGGAAATGATGAAGATATCACGAGCAAAATTGATAAAGGAGAACCAATAGATGTGGTATACTTAGACTTTCAGAAGGCTTTTGACAGGTGGCTGGTGAGAAAGATAAAAGCACATGAGATACAAATGTGAATTACTGATTGGATAACAGGCAAAAAACAGAGAGTACAAATAAATATCATTCTTGCTTTGACAGAGTGACTTGTCGTGACAAATGGAGTACTGTAAGGATCAGGCTTTGGAACCCAACTGTTCACAGCATATATCAATGATTTTGAATTGAAGACCATAGATAATATTTCCAAATCTGCAAATGATACAAAGCTAGGGGAAGGCTGAGCAAAGGCTAAGTGGGAAAGTGTGCTGAGAGTAAGAGTGGCTTCAGGTGAGTTTAGACAAACTTAGTGAATGGGTTTGAACATGACAGATGGAATATAATGTGGAAACATGTGGATGGCCTGGGCATGAATGAAGACCAACATGCAGGTATAGCATGTTATTAGCCATGATTGCAAAAGGATTTGAATACTGCAGTGATTAAGTCCTGCTTAAATTGTATAGAAGCTTGGTTACTCTGCACCTGGAGCACTATGTGTAGTGCTAGTCTCCTTATCTCAGACAAGATATGATTGCCACGGAGGGAGTGAACGAAGGTTCACTTGACTTGTTTCTGGGATGGCAGTACTGTCCTATAAAGAGAAACTGGGCAAATTGAGTTAGTATTCTCTAGAGTACTGAAGAACGGGAGGAAATCTCATTGAAACTTACAAATGTTTATAGAGATAGAAAGGGTGTGGGTAGGTAAGTTATTTCCCCTAGGTAGGCAGTCTAAAACAAGGGGCCACAATTTAAAAATGATGAGTAGGAGATTGTAAGTGTAGTAGAATTACTGCAACCTTGTCACCCCAATCCCTCACATTACCCGAGAAAGGCAGCCTTGCATATAAGAGCATGTGGGAGGTGAGAGGAAACTGGCTCTGTATCTTTGTGCACTCCGTGAGATATTGAATTGTCTTTGTGAATTGTGTCCTGCAGGTGACAATTTTAATGTCACTTGTGGTGATTTTTGTTTCACAGTGATGACTGTGACCAATTTGTAATGACCAAGGACACTGTCAAGATTGTTTGTGACCAGGATTTGTGTTGGAGACTACACGTGTTTCACATGTAGGATACTCTGATTACAGGTATCTTCAGGCTGGTTTGGGTAAGTGCATGATTCATCCAACTGAAAGGCCTCACACGGCTCACAAGTAGAGCCTGCATGTTCAGTCAGTTAAAAAAAACCTTCCTCTGGGTGTGGTGGCAGACATTGAATACTTTCATTCCTGATTGGGATGAAAGGCAGCACAGGTTATGTCTAGCAGAGTGAGTCATAGACTCAACTAGCAATCTGGAGAACCCCTAACTTCATGTTAGACAATGCAAATTGGATATGATTATTTTGTAATGATAATATCTAACCTCCCGACCATACAGAGCTAATGCATCTTATATATATATTATATATATCAGACTGATTTATTTGATATTGGACTCTAAATTCTTTTTTTTCTTAATCGGCAAAGCCTCAAACAAAGTCAGCAGCTATCAGGAAGTACTTCTGTTCATGTCAATAGAAATCACTTTGTACTAATGAATAAAAAACAACATCACCAACTTGGCAGTGCCAAGGCAGAACTGTCTTCAATAGTTTGGAAAAAAAAGTCCTTTCAATTTCTATGATAAATATCTATGATAAAGATTCCAGGATAAATTCTTTGTGTTCCCCACACCACAGGCATGTTTCCTGTTTATTTTCAAATGATATGATGTGGAATAAACCCAAATTGATATGGCAAAATGTGACGCAGAGTACTTCAAAAATTTGGGTTTGAATCGTCCACGAAGATCCAGTTGGAGTGTCAGTACGGCGGCACAGTGGCTCAGTGGTTAGCACTACTGCCTCACAGCGCCAGTGTCCCAGATCTTGGTGGAGTTTGCACGTTCTCCCCGTATCTGTGTGGGTTTCCTCCCACAGTCCAAAGATGTGCAGGTCAGGTGAATTGGCCATGCTAAATTGCCCGGAGTGTTAGCTGCATTAGTCAGAGGGGAATTGGGTCTGTGTGGGTTGCTCTTCGGAGGGTGGGTGTGGACTTGTTGGGCCGAAGGGCCTGTTTCACACTGTTGGGAATCTAATCTCTAATCTACCCATGTGCTCTAACTCTTATGCCTGGGTAATATGCATCTCCACAGTGAAGCTAAATCAACAAGAAAAATTGATTGTTGTTTACAAAAGAGAAACATTCCTGGGAAAGGGGAACAAACAAACATTGAAACTTAAGTAGCTGAGTGTGAAAAACAAAAGTACCCAGTATTGGGCTGTCAGCTTATTTCATCGCTGTAACAGTTTTTGATTTTATATTGCTCTGCAAATTCCATATTTTTCATGTATAGTGAATATTTTAATCTATGATAAATGCACAAGAATTCCCTGAATTACAACAAAAAGGATTCAAAATCCCTGAGGGCACAGATAATTCCAACACAGCATCACTATTTGACATTGCTACAAAGTTGAAAACTAATGGACAAATCTTAATCCTGGAAGAGTGACTACATGTAGACGTGTGCAAGCATTTTGTTTTTCGGTAAAGAGACTAGCTTCTTTTTAATTATCTGCCATATGCCTTACACTGAAATCATAAATGCTCCCTGCATGTAAAAGGCATCTGGATGGGTACATGAATAGTATGGATTTTGAGGGATAGGGCAAAATGCTGGAAAATGGGACAAGATCAGTTTAGGATATCTGGTCGATATGGATGAGGGTCTGTTTCCATGCTGTATAACTCTGTGACTCTATGATTCCATAAGAAGGAAGTTGCTCAGACGGTTTAGACGTAACATGTGCAACGATCGGTGAATGTGCAAAGTCCAATATTGAGGAAATGGTTAAAGGAGCATGTATATTATACAACTATAGAAAACGCTAGTGCAGCCACATTTGGAATATTGTGTACAGTTCTGGTCCCCATATTTCGGGAAGGATGTGGAAGCATTGGAAAAGGTGCAGAGGAGATTTACCAGGATGTTGCCTGGCCTGGAGGGAAGGTCTTATAGGAAGTTGCCTTCTTGAAACACTAATTTTCCTGTTTTTGTACTTGGGTCTGTTCTCATTGGAAAGAAGAAGGCTAAGAGGGGATTTGATAGAGACATACAAGATGATCAGAGGATTAGATAGGGTAGACGGTGAAAGTCTTTTTCGTAGGATGATGACGTCAGCGTGTACGAGGGGGCATAACTCCAAATTGAGGGGTGATAGATTTAAGACAGATGTCAGAGGCAGGTTCTTTACGCAGAGAGTGGTAAGGGTGTGGAATGCCCTACCTGCTCATGTAGTCAACACAGCCACATTAGGGAGATTTAAACAATCCTTGAATAAGCACATGGTAAATGATGGGATAGTGTAGGGGGACGAGCTGAGAATAGTGCATTGGTCAGCACAACATCAAGGACCGAAGGATCTGTTCTGTGCTGTATTGTTCTATGTTCTATGTTCTATATATAAATAATTGTGGAAGTGCATGATTGAAAGATAATGGACTGCAGATATTTTCTCCTTTTTCTACCTTCCTATTTTATGTGACATATAGAGTTGATGCCAAATATATAAATGATGTACTACCCATAATTGGTCTATATTATAGATTATATGGTTAACAAAGGGCAGGATTGAATATATCTGTGACTATTCGAATGTGCTTTTCCTGAGTTGTGCTCCCGTTGGTTTCTTAGCTTCACATTTCCCAGTTCTCACATTCAGCCCATTTGTTTTCGTCCTCGACTTAGGGACAGGACTTCACACCTAGCATAGAAACTTCTCAACTGCATGCCTCAGGATTCACAGTCTCAGGCCCAGATTCCCACAAGCCCAACACTGAACCCCATCTGCAAGTGTTACTATATTTCTCCAATTGACTAATTCTGATGGAGTCACAGGTCTCCATCTATTACTGTCAAAAGTGACAGTAAAACAAACCAACTGAAAGAACATGCAGTGCAAGAAAAATAAAGATAGGTACAAAAAAGAAAAGAAAGACTAATTTTAAGTTTTGTCCATGAGTGCATCAAGAATACATTGGAGTCATTCACCACCTTGTGCAATACCCCTTTGTTGGTTTCGATCTGCATTCTAACCTCCCTTCCCAAGCAGCTGCCTCCATTCCTCACATTGGTAAGAGTGTGAAATTATGCCCACTATGTGCAATCTTGGTGCCTCATGTTACCAAAAGACAAGCTTTTCCGAAACACATTTGCACCATCACTGAGACTCTCTCCAGATTTGTAATATCACTCATCTTCATTCCTGTCTCAACTCTGAAATGTTATTTTCTACCTTTGTTACATCTAAACTTGACTGGAGGAAGCTTGAAAGTGCTGGTATTCCCATATATCTGCAGCTGCTGTCCTTCTAGACGGGAGTGGTTGTGAATTTGGAAGATGCTGTCTAAGGAGCCTTGGTGAATTTCTGCAATTCATATGCAATATTGCTACTGAGCATCTATGGTAGAGAGAGAAAATGTTTGAGGTTATTGCGTAAAGCTTTTTGAATGTTGTTGGAGCTACACACATCTCGTCAAATAGAGAGTATTTCATTTCACACCTGACTTGTATATTGTGGGTGATGGCAGGCTTTGGGGAATCAGGAGGTGAATTATTCTCTGCCAGATCCCTAGCGTCTGACCTCCTCCTGTAGTCACAGTATTTTTATGGCTCATCCAGTTCAATAACTGATCGGTTATCAGGAGCTTGATCCCTCAACGTAGAGGGGACTGTAGTGTTTCAAGAAGGCAGCTCATCACCTTCTTCTGAAGGGCATCCAGGGATTGGCAAAAATACAGAACCAGCCAGCAAAGGAATTTTTGAAATTAGAAATTATACATAATTTACTGAGAAAAGCCCTTCTTTGCTACATTATCCAAACCTGCTGTACTCTTGTACATCTCTATCAAAACTTCCCTCAATCTCCTTTGCTCCAAGATTAACACACCAGCCTTTCAAACCTAACCTGATAATTAAGATTCTCCAACCTTCCTAAATCTTCTCTGAACCTTCTCGTGGACCTTCAGATTTTTCCTGGTTAGTGTGATGACACAATATTTCTGTTGGGGCCTAATCAAAGTTTTATGAAGGCTCAGCATAATTTTCCTGTTTTTGTACTCATTACCTTTGTTTACGAAGCCCAATATCACATACGCTTTAATAACTATTCTTTCAATATGTCCTGTCACCTTCAAAGATTGATACACATGCACCTTTGAATCCCTCTCCTCCTGAACATTTTTTAGAAATATGTCATTAAGTCTCTATTGCATTTCCCTAACCCTACTGCCAAAAATATATCACCTTACACTCTATAAATTAAATTCTACCAGCTTACTTATGTCATGTTGAGGGCAATTCATATCTCCCTTATTGTTTGTAACTCCACCAAATCTGGTATCATCAGTAAATCTATATTCCAAGATCCAGATTATTAAAACAGTTATGGTCTCCTTATTTAAGGAAGGGTATACTTCCATTAGAGCAATTCCAAGAAGGTTTATGAGGTCAGTTCCAGGGATGAAGGGCTTGTCACAGGAGGAAAGGTTGAGCAGTTGGATCTATTGTCATTGGTGTTTAGAAAAATGGAAGATGATCTTATTGAAACAAAAGAAACTCTAAGCTGGATTGACAGCGTAAGTGCTCAGGGGATATTTCTCTGCAAGGGAATCCAGAACTAGGAGGCACAGATTCAAAACAAATCTCCAACGTAAATGAAGATGATGGGGAATTTCTTTTCCGAGGGCTGTTAATCTTTGGAATGATTTACCACCGAGAGAAGTGGAATCACAGTTGAGTCCTGGTATATTTGCTTTCCAAAGCTGATTCTACCCAAGAGTCTAAGAAAAGACTTCCAGCACTACCTGATCTATGAAGCTCAAAGAAATGCAATTTAAAGTCTGCAAGGAGCAAAGTAAAAGTTTGTCCTTTCTGCTGTGTAGTGTGTTGTTTGAAGCAGCATTGCCTTCTCACATACGTGAGTCAGCCTGTTTCTTTTCAAGATGCACCTACCAATTTCTCTTTTCCTCTATTCCCACTTACCCACATCCTCCCATTCCTTCAGTTATTAGTCATGTGTCTGTAGTTAGTCTAAGTTATAGAGGCAGTACTCTAACTCCCAGCTAACCACCATCAAAACAGATCACAACCACTGCAGTTATATTTTTGATTTCTCTGCTTGTCAAGAAACCACAGCACATTGACCTAGTCAAACATAAGTATGAAGTAATATAACAATTGTAACTCCACCAACTATTCAAATCATTCATTTGATTTTTGATGTATTTTAGTCATACACACTTTACAGATGCTTATTTATTTCCTTGCTTATTTTCTTCCATCTGACCTGTTTTACGTTTGTATTCAGTAACTTTAACATTTCCTTTAACATTGCTTTCTCAGAAAGTAAGGAATGGATCCAACTCTGTTGCTCACAGTTGAATTGTTGCCAGCACTAACTGATCAGGTGCACACACACAATCATGGAATGGCCTCCTTCTGTACTGTATCAAGTCTCTGCTGGTTCTTTGAAAGAACTATGCAATTAGTTCCATGTTTCACATATAGCCCAACCAATGATTTACAAACAAAACAAAAACAGCAATTGCTGGAGAAACTCAACAGGTCTGGCAGCATTTCTGGAGAAAAAGCAGAGTTTCAAATCCAGCGACCCTTCTTCAGAACTCAGTTACAAATTCTTCCTTACTTCCTCACTCTTAAACATGCTGATTATGAAGCAAGGATCTGATAAACTTTTTATTTATACAGTCTTCTCAATGTGTTCTGCCAACTTCAATGATTTGTTTACGTGCAGCACAAAGTTTCTCTGTTGGTCCATTTTGTTTATAATTGAATTGCCTTATCTCATCCTTATTATTAAAATACCTCACTTCACCTCCCCTTACACTACATTACATTTGCTGTATGACCACCCATTTCACCAAGCAGTCATCCTGAGATCTGCTTACCCTTTTTGATGCTTGCTGAATTTCCAAGTTTTGTATTATCTCCCAACTTTGAAATGATCTTTTATTTATCTAAACCCAGGTCATCAATATTTATTGTAAAGGGAAGTGGATCTTAATATTGACTGGAATTTATTCTACACTTCCTTCCAGTTTTTTAAACAACTGCTTCCTGTTTCTTGAACATTTTTTAATCGTACTGCCTTGGCCCATTAAAAATATGCGCTATAATTTTGTTCATAAGTCAACAATATTAAGTTTATCAAATCCATTTTGAAATGGCATATATTCAAAAAAACAAATACATTCTCTTTGAGACAAAGAAATATTGAAAATAGGAGTGGGTTAGGCCATTCAGTCTATCGAGCCTGCTCTGCAATTCAGCATGGTAAGCTTTTTCACCTTTAGCCTTCAGAAGTCGATTTCTTTCTTAACTATATTCAGTGACTTAACTTCCACAGGCTTCAGTGGTAAGAAATTCCACAGCTTCAACATCCTCTGAGTGAAAACATTTCTCCAAGACTGTGACTTTCTGTTTTGGACCCCACAGTCAGGGGAAACATCCCTGCATCCAATCTGTCTGGACCTGTCAGTCCTTTCGTCTGCCCAGTCACTGTTCTCTCTCTTTGGGCTCTATCTCCACCAATTGTTTACTTGTCCCCTGACCCCACCTTCAGCACATATAGCAATCTTTTCCTGGCTACAGTTCTGAAGAGGGGGCACACTTTGCTTTCTTTTCACAGATGCTGCTAGACCTGCTGAGTTTTTCTATAAATTTCTGGATTGTACATCCATTGCAATGTAAGAATTTGTTCATTAAATATTAACCGTTACCTATTCCTTGTCAAGCCCTTTAATGAAGTTAACTGGTCTATCGCTGCCAGATTACCCCTCATACCTTTGCAGTTTCCTTTGTTTAGGTTTAGGGTCTTAGTTTTGGATTGGACTACTTCATTTTCAATTCCAAGGAACAATTCTATCATGTTATGGTCACTTTTTCCTGAGAATCTCTCACGACTGATGCCTTCTCTGCACAAGACCAAACCTAGTATTGTCGGTTCTCTAGTTCATCCTTCAATATACTAGTCTAAACATTCATCTTGTATATGCTTTCAGAATTCATTGGCCACAATATTATTGCTAATGTAGTTTGTCAGTTTATATGTTGATTAGATCATCCATTATTAGTGCAGTAACCTGCGCATGCTTCTCTAAGGTAAGATTGTCTCAACCTTACTGTAAGTTGGAGACCTATAGACACTGAGGAGAAAGTGAGGTCTGCAGATGCTGGAGATCAGAGCTGGAAATGTGTTGCTGGAAAAGCGCAGCAGGTCAGGAAGCATCCAGGGAACAGGAGAATCGATGTTTCGGGCATAAGCCCTTCTTCAGGAAGGGCTTATGCCCGAAACGTCGATTCTCCTGTTCCCTGGATGCTGCCTGACCTGCTGCGCTTTTCCAGCAACACATTTCCAGACCTGTAGACACTTACAACTGATGTTTTCTGATTCTCATTGTTTATTAGTTCCATTCAGACTGATTCTATGTCTAGATTTCTTGCACCAATATCCTTTCTCACTATTACACAGATTTCTTCTTTCTGTAAGATCATAAGGTGTAGGAGGATAAAACGGTTCTGCCATTTAATGAGATTATGAACAGGATGTAATATTTCCAATGTTCCTCCTTTGGCTGTGCTCTCATATCTGAAGAAGATTGAAAGGTTGTGGCAAGACCTTCCTCATTTCTATCTTTTCCTTCCCTCAGCATCCCGTACAGATCGGAACATTTGTTACATAGAAAAGTACAGCACAGAACAGACCCTTTGGCCCACGATGTTGTGCCAAGAATTAATCTTAATGTAAAATAAAATAACTTAAGCTATGCACCCCTAACTCACTGCTATCCCCGTGCATCTCCAACAGTCGCTTAAATGTCCCTAAGGACTCTGCTTCCACCATCACCATTGGCAACGCATTCCATGCATTCACAACTCTCTGCGTAAAGAACTTTCCTCTGACGTCCTCTTTATATCTTTCTCCTAATATTTTAAAACTATGACCCTTCGTGCCAGTCAATCCTGCCCTGGGGAAAAACCTCTGGCTATTGATTCTATCTATTCCTCTCATTATCTTGTTAATTAAACCTGTTGGACTATAACCTGGTGTTGTGTGATTTTTAACTTTGTACACCCCAGTCCAACACGGCATCTCCGAATCATTCATAAAGCAAGCCCTCCAGTCTAGGCAGCATCCTGGTAAACCTTCTTTGCACCCTCTCCAAAGCCTCTGTATCTTTCCTATAGTAGGGTGACCAGAACTGGACACAATATTCTAAGTGTGGTCTCACCAGGGACTTGTAGAGCTGCAGCAAGACCTCACAACTCTTAAACTCAATCCCCTTGTTAATGAAAGCCAAAACACGATATGCTTTTTTAACAATCCTATCCACTTGTTGGCAACTTTGAGGGACCTATGAACATTAAGATCCCTCTGTTCCTTCACACTGCCAAGAATCCTGTCTTTAATCCTATGTTCAGCATTCTGCATCGATCTTCCAAAATGCATCACTTTGCATTTATCCAGGTGGAACTCCATCTGCCATTTCTCAGCCCAGCTCTGAATCCTGTCTATGACGCGCTGCAGTCTGCACTAGCCCTCGATAATATCAACTGCACCTCCAACCATTGTGTCATCAACAAATTTACTAACCCATCCCTCAGCCTCCTCATCCAAGACCTTTATAAAAACTACAAAGAGCAGAGGCCCAAGAACAGAGCCCTGCGGGACCCCACTCAACACTGACCTCCAGGCAGAATACTTTCCATTTACAACCACTCTCTACCTTCTGTCAGCCAACCAATTCTGAATCCTGATAGCCAAATCTCCCTGTATCCCATACTTCCTGACATTGTGAATGAGTCTACCATGGGAAACCTTATCAAATGCCTTGTGAAGTCCATATACACCACATCCATTGCTCAACCATCATCGACCTGTTTTGTCACCTCCTCAAAGAACCCAATAAGATTTGTGAGACATGACCTTCCCCTCACAAAGCTATGCTGACTACCCTTAATCATGCAATGCTTTTCCAAATAGTCATAAATCCTATCCCTCAGAATTCTTTCCAAAACTTTGCTGACCACAGACGTAAGACTGACTGGTCTGTAATTGCCAGGGATTTCCCTATTATCCTTCTTGAAACATTCGCCTTCTTCCAATCCTCTGGGACGACACCCGTGGAGAGTGAGGAGGCAAAGATCTTTGCCAGCGGCTTAGCAACCTCCTTTCTCGCTTCCCGGAGCAGCCTAGGATAAATCTGGACTGTCCCTGGGGACTTATCAATCTTAATGTTTGCCAAAATGTCCAGCACATCAACTTCATCAATCTTGATCTGGTCAAGCCTGTTTCCCAGATCCCTTGTTCTTTGAGTGCTGTCAATTTGTTTATGCATCTTATTATCTATTTTCACTCTACCTAATTTTCTATTATCGTCTCCTGTATTATAACATTGGCAGCGCTGTCTTTTTCAGAGGTGTCAAATGCAGAGTACTCAGTCAGTACTTTGGGACATCCTTACCTGCTTCCAACAGAAGGTCAGTAGTCACTAACCTGCCTTCACCACTCCACCCTGCTACCCACTCTCATTCTCTCCTGTGAGGTTTCCCTTTGTCTTGGCTTTGACTGGTAATTTCCCAGCCTGTCATGAAACAGAGCATTTGAGCAGAATCCTCCTATACCCACAGGGATGTGCAACTGAACGGCAAATATCACAAAAATTCACAAAACATGGAATCAATTGACTGGCTTATTTCTTGTTTCTGGGGCATCTTACTGCAGGAAGCTCATCACTAGCAGAGATTTCCTGTACAGCAATCTGTACAATGAACTTGCCTTTTCCGGGATGTTTGGGAGCACCGCCAGGAGTTTCCCAGAGGAAACCAGTGAGAGCCAAGCCAATAGGGATGGGCCCTGGCGGGGCCTTGCTGGTGGTTGATTTGGTCCTGCTCTTCAGAACCACACATCAGGAAGCTGTGGTTAATGCCACGGCGTTCCGGGGCGGGTTTACCCCTTAATAGGGATACACTGCTAGCTCAATCCACTGATCATCTTCTTAAATTGAATACACCTTCAAAGGGTGCCTCAAAATCGAGGCCATCTTGTAATTCCCATCCTGTAGCAGTGAGCAGCAGTATCCTCCTCCAATAATGGGTCTGGTGTGCTTCCAGGGCTGTGGGTCTTCCAGTTGAGTTTGCAACCACAAGGACCCTTTATTGGGTGACGGATCCAAAGAAAACTCCTTAATTTGGGATTAGGGATGATCTCCCAGTTACTGAAAGCCCTGAAGCAAGTGCGTGGCTGGGACCTGGAAATGGCCACAAGCCAAGACTGTTTCTGAGAAGGGCAGAAGGTGCCAGGTATTGTTTACCAATGACACTGAACCAAGATTCGACCCACAACACAGTTCTCCCCTCACACCATGGACAGTGGGAAAACAGCATAGTCATACCTCCTGCTTGGTGTTTTCAGGTTACAACAGATCCCACTGTCATTTGTAATGAAATGCAGAAGACTCCAGGCAATATATTAATTAAACAGGAGGTTCCTTCCGCATAAATATTTGGGCAACCTGTTTCAAACCATGTACTGCATATTTTAGTGAGTTTTGCTTTTTTCTATATCAACATTTATTCAAGAAAGGAAAGTAAGTGGGAGATTTTATACATTGTTTTACTTCATAAACGGTACAGTGTGTATGATAATTGAAATACTACATGTGATCTGAAATTATATTAACTACTGTTAAAAATCTTTTGCTTAGTCTGTATGGTAATCACGTTTTTGGAACATTTTTTATAACAGTAATTTCAGCCACATTTGGTAAACATCTGAAGGAAAATAAATTTTCCGTGATTGTGTTTACAAGAATTGAGCAGATTTCATGTTGCCTACTATCAGACCACAAATTACGGCCTTAGATTCTATCATTATGATGTCAGACAATGACTGGCACATGTCTAGCTTTTATGACTCACAAAGCAAGAACCACTTCAGTGTAATGAATACTGCACATTAGTACAGTTGCTGGGAATGAAGGCTGTGGATTGAGTGGCTGCAGTACAAGTAACAGAACTCAAGACCCCAAAGATGCTTCTGTATTACTACCGCATCTCATTACTCCTAGTCATTGCAGAATGTCAGCATGTTATAAGCAGAGAGCATCATTCCTGTGTTGAAGTGCAGACATGTGTATGTTCCAGTGAGGTTCAATGCAAAGCTGAGGAACAGAAGCTCATCTGCCAACAGGGTGACACGGTGGCTTAGTGGCTAGCACTACTACCTCACAGCATCAGGGACCTGAGTTCAACTCCAGCCTTGGATGACTGTCTGTGTGCAGTCTGCACAGTCTCCCTGTGTCTTGTGTGGATTTCCTCCACATGCTTCAGTTTCCTCCTACTGTCCAAAGACATGCAGGTTAGGCGGATTGGCCATGCTAGATTGTCCGTATTGTGCAGGCTGGGGGGACTAGCCACGGGAAATGCAGGGTTCCAGGGACATTGGGGGATGGGTCTAAGTGGGATGCGGTTTGGAGGGTTGGTGAGTGGACTTAAATGGGAGAAAGTGAGGACTGCAGATGCTGGAGATCAGTGTCGGGAGTGTGTTGCTGGAAAAGCACAGGAGGTCAGGCAGCATCCGAGAAGCAGGAGAATTGACAATTTGGGCTGGAGGCCTTAATCAGAAATGAGGCTGGGAGCCTCAGGGGTGGAGAGATGAATGAGAGAGGGGTGGGACTGGGGAGGTGGTAGCTAAAGAGTGTAATAGGTGGGGGTAAAGGTGATAGGTCAGAGAGGAGGGTGGAGCAGATAGGTGGGAAGGAAGATTGACAGGTGGGACAGGTCATGAGGATGGTGCTAAGCTGGAACTGGGGTAAGGTGGGGTGAAGTGAAATGAGGAAACTGGTAAAGTCCACATTGACACCCTGGAGTTGAAGGGTCCCATGGCAGAAAATAAGGTGTTCTTTCTCCAGGCATCAGGTGGTGAGGGAGTGGCGGTGGAGGCCCAGGATCTGCATGTCCTCGGCAGAGTGGAAGGGGGAGTTGAAATGTTCAGCCAAGGGGCAGTGGGGTTGATTGGTGCAGGTGTCTGGGGATGTTCTCTAAGGTTGCAACAAGGACAGAATCCCCTTGGAGCCTGGTCCTCAATTTCCACCCCACCAATTTCCACATAAATCGTATCATCCGCGGACATTTCTGTCACCTACAAATGGACCCCACCACCAGGGATATATTTCCCTCCCGACCCCTACCCGCTTTCCGTAAACACCGTTCCCTCCATGACTACCTGATCAGGTCCATGCCCCCTAACAAGCCACCCACCCCTCCTGGCACCCTCCCCTGCCACCACAGGAAATGCAAAACCTGCGCCCACTTCCCTCTCTTCACCTCCGTCCAAGGCCCCAAAGGAGCCTTCCACATCCATCAAAGTTTTACCTGCACATCCACCATGGTCCACATACTGGCAGCACCAAGCCTGAAGGTTTCTGTCACCTTCAATGTCCTTGGTTGTTGGGGGGTGTGGACCTGACGAGGTAGTCACGGAGGGAACAGTCTTTGCGGACTTGAAGACACCTCCTCCTACCGCCACCTCGACCATGACCCCACCCCCATCTCCCAGACCATACAGAACCTCATCACCTCAGAAGATCTCCCACCCACAGCTTCCAACCTCATAGTCCGGGAAACCCACACCGCCCGATTCTACCTCTTTTCCAAGATCCACAAGCCTGACCACCCCTGCCGACCCATTGTCTCAGCCTGCTCCTGCCCCACCGAACTCATCTCCACCTAACTCGATACTGTCCTATCCCCCCTAGTCCAGGAACTCCCCATACACGTTCGAGACACCACCCAAGCCCTCCACCTTCTCCAAGGGCTTTTGCCTGGCCTGCTGTGCTTTTCCAGCACCACTCTAATCTAGGCTCTGGTTTCCAGCATCTGCAGTCCTCACTTTTGCCTGTCTGACTGGCATGTCTCTGTTCAGTGTGGTTCAATCCTAGTTTAGGCAATGCAATTACCAATTGAACACCTTTGGATGTAATGCTACAATAAATAGACACTGGGTCAACAACAATCTCTTATTATTTATTAACTATTTCTTTTCGATAAATGGCAGTTTGTGGGTATGAATTCAGATGTCATGGGAAGGATAAGGCTAATTTTATTCTCACCGTTAATGCGAGCTTGACACCATTGAGTATTGACCACAATACTGTGGTAGCCTGCTTATATCTTTGTTTTATGCAGAATTGCACACCAGTCAAAGATTTTTCACATCTTCATTTGAATGTTCCCTCGCATACTTTCATATTATTGTCACTCTGTTAAGATGTTGGTGGGGCAAGACCATTGCAGTAGCAATAATTAAAGTCATAAATCTTTTCATTACAATGATCACCAACAAGCTACGTTGAACTTTTGCTACATTAGAATCTAAGAACATAATTAGGATTTAACATAACTTTATCAATAAATGGCTCTCTGACCATGAGGTCAGCCACATTACTTTGCCCAGAAAAATGTTTAAGTGCACCTCTCACAATATGCTAGAGAACCAGCACCTAATCTGTCAGCGATGACATGGAACAGAAATTCTCTGCTTTGGTTAATGAGGGGATTGAATTTCACTGGTTTGGATTGATTACTCTAATTTGCTTCACATATGATCTAGGTCATGTCACATCTCACTGGGGTAACATGCTGGAAATCAAAATTCACCATTCTAAGAGTCAACACAAAAGTTAAAGATTTGATAAAAGTGCACAAAATTCCCCAATTTACATGTTCTTTAAAACCCAGACTAACAGAAGGCATGGACCAGGTTTCTGTACTTACAATTTATTACAAATAAATAAATTCTAGCTATAGAGAAGACTATAAGAAATAGGAGCGGAAGTAAGGCTAATCAGTGCATGAAGTCCACTCCGCCATTCAATCATGTCTGATGGGCATTTCTACGCCACTTACCCGCACTCTCCCCGTACCACTTACTTCCTTGCGTGATCAACAATTTATCAATCTCTGCCTTGAAGATATTTAACATCCTGGCCTCCACTGCGCTCTGTAGCAATGAATTCCACAGGTCCACTACTCTCTGGCTGAAGAAGTGACTCCTCATTTTCGTTCTAAATTGACCCCCTCTAATTCTAAGGCTGTGCCCATGAGTCCTAGTATCCTCGTCTGGCGGAAACAATTTCCCAGCCTCCACCATTTCTAAGCCATGCATTATCTTTTAAATTTCCATTAGATCTCCCCTCAACCTCCTAAACTCTAATGAATACAATCCCAGGATCCTCAGCCATTCATCCTATGTTAGGCCTACCATTCCAGGGATCATCCATGTGAATCTCCTCTGGGAACGGTCCAGTGCCAGTATGTCCTTCCTGAGGTGTGGGGCCCAAAACTGGACACAGTATTCTAAATGGGGCCTAACCAGAGCTTTGTGAAGTCTCAGTAGCACATCACTGCTTTTACATTCCAACTTTCTTGAGATAAATGACAACATTACATTTGCTTTCTTAACCACAGACTCAATCTGCAAGTCAAGCTTTAGAGAATCCTGGACTAGCACTCCCAGATCCCTTTGTACTTTGGCTTTATGAATGTTCTCACTGTTTAGAAAATAGTCCATGCCTGTGTTCTTTTTTCCAAAGTGCAAGACCTCGTATTTGCTCACATTGAATTTCATCAGCCATTTCTTGGACCACTCTCCTAAGCTGTCTAAAACTTTCTGTATGAACCCTCCAACCACAAGGGATGAACTCGGATTTCACGAGTTTCCTCATTTCCCCTCCCCCCACCTTGTCTTAGTCAAATCCATCGAACTCAGCGCCGCCTTCCTAACCTGCAATCTTCTTCTTGACCTCTCCACCCTCACCCCAGTCTGACCTATCACCCTCACCTTGACCTCTTTCCACCTATCGCATTTCTGACACCCCTCTCTCAAGTCCCTCCACCCTACCTTTTACCTTAGCCTGCTGGACACACTTTCCTCATTCCTAAAGAAGGGCTTATGCCCGAAATGTCGATTCTCCTGTTCCCTGGATGCTGCCTGACCTGCTGCGCTTTTCCAGCAACACATTTTCAGCTAAATCTTTCTGCAGCCTCCCCACCTCCTCAGAACTACCTGCCTGTCCACCGAACTTTGTATCATTAGCAAACTTCACCAGAATGCCCCAAGTCTTGTTGTCCAGATCATTTATATATAAAGTGAACAACTGCAGCCCCAACACTGAACCCTGCAGGACACCACTTGTCACCAGCTGCCATTCTGAAAATGAACCTTTTATCCCAACTCTCTGCCTCCTATCAGACAGCCAATCCTCAATCCATGCCAGTAGCTCACTTTGAACACCATGGGCCCTCACTTTACTCAGCAGCCTCCCGGGAAGCACCTTACCAAAGGCCTTTTGGAAGTCTAGGCAGATAACATCCACTGGGTTTCCCCAGTCTAACCTATTTGTTACCACTTCAAAGAATTCTGATAGACATGACCTCCCCTTACTAAATCCATGCTGACTTGTTCTAATTCGACCCTGCACTTCCAAGAATTTTGAAATTTCATCCTTAACGATAGATTCTAGAATTTTACCTACAAAAGGGGCAGCTCAGTGGTTAGTACTGCTGCCTCACAGCCCCAGATACCCGGGTTCAATTCCCGCCTCGGGCAACTGTCTGTGGGGAGTTTGCACATTCTCCCCGTGTCTGCGTGGGTTTTCTTCGGGTGCTCCAGTTTCCTACCACAGTCCAAAAATGTGCAGGTTAGGTGAATTGGCCATGCTAAATTGCCCGTAGTGTTAGGTATAGGGGAATGGGTCTGGGTGGGTTGTTCTTCGGAGGTCGGTGTGGACTTGTTGGGCTGAAGGGCCTGTTTCCACTCTGTAAGGAATCTAATCTAATCTAAAAACTGAGGTTGGGCTAATTGGCCTATAATTTTCCATCTTTTGACTTGATAACGGCTGTGAACTGTCAACATAAAACTCTACTAATTAAAACTTTAACTCCTATATAAATCTTGCCTACACATTCATTCAGGCAGACACAGATAGAGACAAAGAAAAATGGTGTCAAGAGTGGACAGAAACATTAGGAAGACAGTTGAATTCACCTTGTCCACAGGGCTTGCTGAGGTGTTCCTTCTGGCTTATCAGGACTTGCTGTTCATATTTCCTTCCTCAGTGACTGTCGTCACCTCCGACTTACTCCACGTGGATTTCAACACAAATTCCACCCTACATGCAGCCTCCAGGATTACAGATACTTGCACGATATACAATATTTTTCCAACTGCTATTCTTGCCGCATCCTAAAAGCCACACTCAGGGCCATGCGCCACCACATGAAATCACTCAACATCTCTCTCCAGCAGCACCGACTTACTGTCTCTCAAAGCTGTCTTGGTCCACAGTTTCATTTCATCCTTCATATTATCCTTAACTCCAAACTTTTCCTGTTTCTTGCAGATTTTAAGGAACGCAAGCTTCATCTTCTCATCCACACCCCTGCCCACCCTCCACCTTCCAACAGTCCCAATCCCTCAAACCCCATCTCTTCCAGCCCCAGCCCTTGTTCTGTGTTCACCATACCCTCTGACCTTCCCCTCTCTGAGGCTGAACGTGCTGTTCTCAGCAAAGGACTCAGCTTTGTACCCTTACGTCCCCACCTCAATGAATTCCGGGCTTGACACGATGCTGAGCTCTTCTTCCGTCTTCGTGTTCACTTCTTTGGGCAAGAGTCCTCCCCCCACTCCATAGATCCTTTCATATCCCTCCAACATTCCACCTCTAATTGGACACCCCGCCAGAAAATTTCCTGCCCTCGATCTTTTCATTGACAATTATCAATGGGACATTGGCCGCCTTAATTTCTCTGCCCCCTTACCATTCCAACCTCTCTCCATCCGAACTTTCTGCCCTTCGCTACCTTCGGTCCAACCCCAACCTTATCATCAAACCTGCAGACAAAGGGGGTGCTGTTGTCGTCTGGCGTACTGACATCTACCTCGCAGAGGCTGAGCGCCAACTCTCAGATTCCTCCTCCTACCTCCCCCTGGAGAATGACCACACCACTGAGCATCAAGCCATTGTCTCCAACACTGTGACTGACCTAATTTCCTCCAGATGCCTCCCCTTCCAACCTCATAGTCTCCCAACCCCGGACAGCCCGTTTCTACCTACACCCCAAAATCCACAAGAAGGACTGTCCCGGCAGGCCCATTGTGTCCACATGCTCCTGCCCCACAGAACTTATTTCCTCCTACCTTGACTCCATCCTTACTCCTCTGGTTTACTCCCTCGCCACCTACATCCGGGATTCCTCTGATGCTCTGCGACACATTGACAGCTTTCAGTTCGCAGGCCCTAACCACCTTCTATTCACCATGGATGGGCAATCTCTTTACACCTCCATTCCACACGAAGACAGCTTGAAAGCTCTTCGCTTCTTTATCGAAAAGAGGCCCAAACAATCTCTATCCACCACCACTCTCCTCGGCCTGGCTGAACTTGTTCTCTCTCTCAACAACTTCTCCTTCAACTCATCCCATTTTCTCTAAATAAAAGGTGTAGCAATGGGTACCCGCATGGGTCCTAGCTATGCCTGCCTTTTCATGGGGTATGTGGAACAGTTCTTGTTCCAGACCTCCCTGGGTCCCCTCCCACAACTGCTTTATCAGTACATTGATGACTATTTCGATGCGGCTTCTTGCTCTCATCCTGACCTGGAAAAATTCATAAACTTCGCTTCCAGTTTCCATCCCTCCATCACCTTCACTTGGTCCATCTCCGACACTTGCCTTCCTTTCCTCGACCTTTTTGTCTCCATTTCCGGCAATAGTCTATCCACTAATATCCATTACAAGCCCACTGACTCCCACAGCTATCTGGATTACAGCTCTTTTCACCCTATGTCCTGTAAGGACTCTATCCCTTTCTCTCAGCTCCTTCGCCTCCGCTGCATTTGTTCCGATGAGGCCACTTTCCAAAGTGGTGCTCTTAATACGTGCTCCTTCTTCTCCAACTGTGGCTTCCCACCTACAGTTGTTGACAGGCCTCTCGACAGCATGCGGTCCATCTCCTGCACCACGACCTTCACCCTCTCCCTCCCCTCCCAGAACAAGGATAGGATCCTTCTTGTTCTCACCTTTAACCCCACCAGCCTTCACATGCAAACAATAATCCTCTGCCATTTTTGCCAACTCCAACACGACTCCACCACTAAACACATCTTCCCTTCCGTCCCCCTGTCTGCATTCCACAGAGATCGTTCCCTCCAGGACAACCTAGTCCACTCCTCCATCACACCGAACACCTCTCCCATCACACACAGCACGTTCCCATCACACCGAACACCTCTCCCATCACACACAGCACGTTCCCATCACACCTAACACCTCTCCCATCACACACGGCACCTTCCCATGCAATTACAGAAGGTGCAACACCTGCCCCTTTACCTCTTCCATGCTCACCATCCAAGGCCCAAGACACCCATTTCAGATTATGCAGTGTTTCACTTGTACCTCTTTCAATTTGGTCTATGGCATTTGTTGCTCCCAATGTGGTTTCCTCTATATCGGAGAGACAAAACGCCAACTGGGTGATCGCTTTGATGAGCACCTTCAGTCTATATGCAATCAGGTCCCGGACCTTCCCGTGGCTTGCCACTTCAACACCCAATCCTGCTCCCATGCCCACATGTCTGTCCTTGGCCTGCTGCAATGTTCCAGTGGAGCTCAATGCAAACTGGAGGAACAACATCTCATCTTCCGACTCGGCACATTACAGCCTGCCGGTCTCAACATTGAATTCAACAACTTCAGATGATTATCCTATCTCGACCCCTTCGTTTTCATTCTGCTCCGTAACTTTATTTCATTTATTTTATTTATTTTTTTAATATTTTTTTTCACTGTTCTGTACCTCTTATTTCTTGATTGTCTCTCTTTCTCTTGCTCCCCACTCTCTCATTACCTTTTTCCTCTCCTCTTCACCCTCTGCTACCCTTCTCCCCTGTTTTCCATTTTGCCTCTGCTTCACCCACCCTCCCCATCCCCCACATATTTTGTCACATAGCACTGGCTTCAGCCTTGGTCATTCACAGCTCCTCATCTCCCTATAATCTCTCTATGCACTGGCATTATCACCTCTTTATTGCTACATTTGCTTCTCTCAGCCTAGTCTAAATACCTCCCTATTTCTCCCTTTTTTTAGCTTTGACAAAGGGTCAGTTAGACTCAAAACTTCAGCTCTTTTCTCTCCTTACAGATGCTGCCAGACCTGCTGAGATTTTCCAGCATTTTCTCTTTTGGTTTCAGATTCCAGCATCCGCAGTAATTTGCTTCTATTGCTCTTCATCGATCTTTCTTTTCTTTGGGCATGTTCACTTGCTTTCAGGAGGCACAGAACAATTGGTTCACAACTTGTAAAGTCTCTGGCTTACTAGTTAAAAGCAACAGCTTACAGTGAATAATAAGAAAACTGGTTTCCTTCAGGCTTTAGGTATTTTATATGCAGAATCAAGGACACCATCTTCTCCTCTGGAGGTCTAAAGACTTCTGGCTATTGTTTTGTACCCACAAGCTGTTCAGCTACCTGGGAGCCAATCACATAGTTGTTGGCAGGCAGAAAGCCTTTGTCATTGACAACCAGCCATCACTCTATGGACAAAGCAGCTACTAATTAAAACTTCAACTCCTGTATAAAACTTGCCTACACACACATGCAAGCAGATAGACACAGAAAAGAAAATGATGTTATGAGTGCACAGAAAAATTAGATTATATTGTTGAAGAAGCCTTGCTCTATGTTTTAAAATGACATGCACTGCTGCCACTGTACACCAGTGATTGAAAGACTGAATGTTTAAGATCATCATTCGATTGTTGAACACATGGGTTGCTTTGTCCTGGCAAGTGTTTTGAGATTCATTGGAGATGCACTCATCTGAGCAAATGGAGATATTCACTAAACTCCTGACTTATGCCTAGTCAATAGTGGTCAGACCTCAGAATTCCCAACCATGACCTGATCTTGCCATTGCGATATTTTTATGGCTGTATATAGATTTTGGTTAATGGTGACCCCTACAGTGTTACTACTGGGAGATTCAAGGATGCTATTGAAAGTCAAGGAGAAATAATTATATTCTCTCTTGTTGGAGATGGTCATTGTTTGGCTCTTGTGTGGCACTGATTTTATTGGCCACTTGTCATCCGAAGTCTGACAGCTGTCTGGCGTGTGACAATGCTGCTTCTTTAACAAGGTTACGCTGTCCTTGGTTGTTTTTCAGAGAAGTCGTAAAAGACACAGACTCTGAAAAGTCTGGGTTTGGATGGGTTTTAGGCCAATTTGATTATAACTAACAGATACTGCCTCAGGCAAAAGGTTTTCAAGTTTTTAAAGAAAACACTTGTGCAATGAAAGGGGAGCAGCCAGTGCTCCCAGCTCAGATTTTCTCTGGTTTGGTTTGGTTTTAGCACAGTAGTGTGTTTGGAAGCTGCTGGACCCAAAGAAGTAGGTCCAGATTGGTCCTCTCTCTCTGAATTCTCTCCTGTAAGACCCTGTGTTTGATCTTACCTTTTGTGCTAAGAGGTGTTTATGGGATTGTTGTAAGTATTAGAATAGCATCATTAAGTTGGAATGATCTGTTGGATTTTCGGAGAGGTTAAGTTATTCAGTTTTCTGTTCTCTTTTGTTTGTGTTTCATTCGGTAATCTTGTAAATAAATTCTGTTTCACTTAAAACTATGTGGTTTGACCAACTACATCCCTCCTGGAATATCTGTGTTACACCTGCTTAAAACAATGAGTAAACTTAGGGTCTGGGCTACTTTCTTAAAATATTTTGAGGGGGTCTGGCCTGGTCCATGACAAATGTAACAGGTAGAAAATTCTTAGAATCATAGAATGTTACTATACAGAAGGAGGCTATCCAACCCATTGTGTCAGTACTGGCTCCTGAAAGAGCTACCCAGATAATCCCATTCTCTAGCCCTATCTCCACGCCTTCTAAATTCATCACTTTCTATATACATATATATCCAGCTCTGTTTTGAAACCTTCTATGGAATCCACATCCACCACTCTTCCAGGCAGTACCTTCTCAATCCAACAACTCTCTGAGAAAGTGAGGGCCGCAGATGCTGGAGATCAGAGCTGAAAATGTGTTGTTGGAAAAGCGCAGCAGGTCAGGCAGCATCAAAGGAGCAGGAGAATTGATGTTTCGGGCATGAGCCCTTCTTCAGGAATTCCTGAAGAAGGGCTCATGCCCGAAACGTCGATTCTCCTGCTTCTTGGATGCTGCCTGACCTGCTGCGCTTTTCCAGCAACACATTTTCAACTCTCTGAGAAAACAAATTTCTCTTCACCTCACCCCTAGCTCTCTTGCTGACAACCTTGAAATTGTGACCCCTCATTACTGACATACTAATCAGTGGAAACAGAATATCCTTCTTTACTCTGTCAAAACCGTTCATTAAGTCTCCTCTTAACCTTCTCTGCTCCAAGGATAATAAGCCCGATTTCTCTAACCTTTTCTTGTATCTAAAATTATCATTCCTGGTATCATTCTAGTAAACTTCCTCTGCACTCTCTCCAGGGATTTAATATTCTTTGTTAAATAAAATGCCCAGAACCTAACACAATACTCCCATTCCACGGTCTGACCCATGATTTGTAGAGGTGTAGCATATTTCCTTGCTTTTAAATTTACTATTTGGAGAACGGGACTAGCTGGGTAGTTCTTTTAGGATCCAATACTGACACAATGGGTCGAATAGCCTCCTTCTGTACAGTAACATTCTATGATTCTAAGAATTTTCTCCCTGTTACACTTGTTATGGACCAGGCCAGACCCTCTCAAAACATTTCAAATTTACCATTTCTTTGATGTTATACATAAGAATGTTACTCATTGACTACGGTTCAGCCTTCAACACTATTATCCTCTCGAGACTGATTACTGAACTACGTGATTAGATTAGATTAGATTAGATTACAGTGTGGAAACAGGCCCTTCGGCCCAACAAGTCCACACCGACCCGCCGAAGCGCAACCCACCCATACCCTTACATTTACCCCTTACCTAACACTACGGGGAATTTAGTATGGCCAATTCACCTGACCTGCACATCTTTGGACTGTGGGAGGAAACCGGAGCACCCGGAGGAAACCCACGCAGACACAGGGAGAACGTGCAAACTCCACACAGTCAGTCGCCTGATGCGGGAACTGAACCCGGGTCTCTGGCGCTGTGAGGCAGCAGTGCTAACCACTGTGCCACCATGCCGCCCACCAGTGATCTCAGACTAAGCCCCGCTCTCTGAAACTGGATCCTCAGTTTCCCGAGCCACAGGCCACAATCAGGGAAGATTGGGGACAATATTTCATCCTCACTAACACTGGAGCCCCCCAGGGGTGCATACTCAGCCCTCTGCTGTACTCACTGTATACCCATGACTGCATCGCCAAATACCAGACAAGTTCGCTGATGATACCACCACAGTCGAATCTCAGATGCTGATGATACAGCCTACAGATGCATAAGTACGAAACGTCGATTCTCCTGTTCCTTGGATGCTGCCTGACCTGCTGCCCTTTTCCAGCAACACATTTTCAGCTCTGATCTCCAGCATCTGCAGGCCTCACTTTCTCCTGCTAATAACCTTTCCCAATAAGCTACTTAATAGCATCTGGCCAATTAACATATTCCTGGAAATTCCTGCCGCCATTTGAAACAGGTAAAGCTGCTTCACCATGAATGCTGTGACTCTGTGTGCATATCCATCTAATTTCAGTCTTTAGAAATTGCCTCCCATCAGCTGAATTATCCATTTCCAGAGTTGAGTCCCAGTGGAGTGTTTTAGATCATCCACTGGAATTGGCAGAAGATTCGTGGAAATCCTGAAGAAACAATGTACCAAGAACAAAGAACATGACAGCACAGGAACAGGCTCTTTGGCCCTCCAAGCCTGCACTGATCCATATCCTCTATCTAAATCTGCTGCCTATTTCTAAGGATCTGTATCCCTTTGCTCCCTGCCCATTCATGTATCTGTCTAGATACATCTTAAATGATGCTATCATTCCTGCCACTACCACCTCTGCAGGCAACGTGTTCCAGGCACCCACCACCCTCTGTGTGAAGACTTTCCACGCATATCTCCCTAAACTTTTCCCCTCTCACTTTGAACTTGTGACCCCTTGTAATTGAGTCCTCCACTCTGAGAAAACGTTTCTTGCTATCAACCTTTAGGCCTCAATCAGGTCCCCAACCTCCTTCTTTCCAATGAAAATAATCTTAATCTACTCAACCTCTCCTCAAGCTAGCACCCTCCTTACCAGGCAACATCCTGATGAACCTCCTCTGCCATTCATGTCAATTGCTTCAGGCATAATGGACAGAGGGAAATTGGCACCCCACATTGCGAACAGTGACTGGGAGGTCCTGTGAATGGGATGGTGCAGAGAAGATCCCATTCTCTTCTCTCAGAAACAGCTGAAGAGACCATGCTACCAGATGATGTCAGCCTGATTTGAACATGCTATCTAAGTCACTGCCCTTTACACAGTCCAGAGGAGTGGCCAGTAAAAATCACAAGAAGGTCAATCTCTTTCTTCATAGTTTCCATATGCTTTACCACAACAGTGGTAAATCTAACCAGTCCCTGCGACCATAAGCCCAAACTAAACTAGTCCCACCTGCCTGCACTTGGCACATATCCCTCCAAATATTTCTTATTCATGTGCTTATCCAAATGTCTTTTAAACATTCCAACTTTACTCACACCCATGACTTCCTCTGGAAGTTCATTCCATAGACAAATCATTTTCTCTGTAAGGAAATTGCTCATCATGTCGTTTTAAAATCTTTCTCCTGTCACACTAAAATTATGTCGTATGGTCTTAGAATACCCCACAGCAGGGAAAAGATGCCTGCCATTCACCTTATCTATATCCCTCATGATTTTATAAACCTCTATAAGGTCACCTCACAACCTCTCTGGCCCTGAAAAATTAACCTTTAAAAATATGGTACCATCTTTCTCAAGAAAAAAATTAAGGTTACAAATTCTTCAAAAGCTATTTTCCCTATTTTGCTATCTTTATGTCTTTCTTATAACTCCATGTGTATAATTGATCTTTATTTCACTTCCTGTCCAATGATTTTCCCATAATTTCTGCTTCCTACCTCTTGCTCTGCAGATTGCATGTCTCAGTGTGTTCTTTATTACATTGAAAATGTCCTTTTTCTGCTGACTGATGCCACAAATCCCTTGGTGAGAACATTGACTTTAAACAGATCCACTTGCCTGCATGTCTGTAATGCAAATCTTGCTAAATGTCTGATTTTCTGCTCCAATGAAAGAGACAGCGTAGGTGGTGAGTAGTGAAAACCATTCTTTCACCATTCACACCAATCACTGGGTCACTGATTTTCAACAAATACATGCAAAATGAGTAGAAACGCATGTTCAATTGTGTCAGCACTTGCCTTGTGCCTTAGGGCCTGAACAGCCACGAATTCTGCAATTTCATTGATTTATGAAATCCAACACCTTTTCCATTTGTTTTCAGGGAAAAGAGGTAGAAGTGTTGATGTCACAGAACAAGCATGACTCACCTTTTTAAAATTAATGTACAGGATGTGGTGTTGCTGGCTTTGCCAATATCCAATGCCTATCCCTAATTACCCCTGAGAGGGTGCTCACAAGCTGCCTTCTTGAACTGCTGCAGTCCACATGATGTAGGAGTTCCCCTGTTCTAGCTGTAAAAGGAAAATGTAGAATTCAAGTTGAGGGCCACGGTTATTTTAATAGCCAATGGAAGTGCCATTCTTACTGTGCTGTTGACTTGCAATTCTTCTCACAACAGCTTCGTAATTATTTCCCTGCTAAACTGAATGATAATGTTGCACCGTAACAATTAAAGCAAGTTTGGACCCGCATTACATATGGTTAACATGCTGATATTAGTTGTGTTAAAGAAGCACAGAAAGAACATGCATCTGGTACATGTGTGCAGTATCTGGACATGAGAAAACCTAGCTGGGCTTTCTGCCATTTTGAAGTTGGAGATGTTAGTACACAATGTAGATGGTGTGGGAAAGGATTATTTCAGGATTCATCCTTAAATCCACAGGGGTATATCCATAAGACCATAAGACATAGAAGCGGAATTAAGGCCATTTGGCCCATCAAGTCCACTCCGCCATTCAATCATGGCTGATTGGCATTTCAACTCCACTTACCCGCATTCTCCCCGTAGCCCTTAATTCCTTGTGACATCAAGAATTTATCAATTTCTGCCTTGGAGACATTTAGCGTCCCAGCCTCCACTGCACTCTGTGGCAATGAATTCCACAGGCCCACCATTCTCTGGCTGAAGAAATGTCTCCACATTTCTGTTCTGAATTTACCCCCTCTAATTCTAAGGCTGTGTCCATGGGCCCTAGTCTCCTCGCCTAACGGAAACAATTTCCGAGCGTCCACCCTCTCCAAGC
>NC_057711.1:33280372-33343793 GCF_004010195.1 Chiloscyllium plagiosum | reverse complement strand
GATCTTCCAATCATCCAGGACTTTTCCTGACTCCAGTGACTTTTGAAAGATCTCAACCAACGCCTCCGCTATTTCCTCAGCCACCTCCCTCAGAACTCTAGGATGTAACCCATCAGGGCCAGGAGATTTATCAATTTTAAGACCTTTTAGCTTTTCTAGCACTTTCTCTTTTTGAACCCCTCCATCCTATTCCACTGTGGGAGTCCCCACTGTAGAACTGTAGTGGATTAAGATGGCAGCTCACCATCACCTTCTCCAAAGTAAGGAGTACAAAAACTCATACCAGATTATCTTTTTACTCTCTGCAATTTAACGACTGAAAAATGCAGTTTGTCATTGTTGGGTGGTCCTCTTCACTATGTACCTCACTGTAATGGGCTAACTGCCTTTTAATCTACATAATCAGAGTTGCAATGACAGAGCACTAGAGCAGGTGGGACTTGAACAGGCTCAGAGGTAGGGACACTGCCATTTCACTACAAAAGCCCTTTGAGATGACTTATCCTTGGCCATGTAAGTATTTTATCGAGCATTATAGTAATTAAAGTGTAGATTCTCTTTGAATTTAACAATACAATGAAGAAAATGTGCATTTATAACCGTTTGTTTTCTTTGTGGTTACAGTATGGGATGGTTCACTGGGAGAGCTAGGTACGGCCCCTTTAAGAACACTCCCTAATTACCACCTCATTTAGCCGTGCCCCAGGAAGTGCCGGAATAGCCCATAATTGTATTTCGGAGTGGAAAAGTTTCCAACCGATCTCGCCTGACAAACTCCTGATATTGAAGTACTAACTGATCTCCCAGAGAGGGAGACCTGTGGTGGAGGCTCGGAGGGAGAGTCCGGGAGATCCGGATTGTACAGAAAGCCGCGGCAACTTCCACTCGGGATGGGCTGGACAGTTCAGCTTGTGTTGTGGGTCGTCCTGCTGTCCACCATCTCAGCTCTCAACACTGGTAGGAAATCAGTCTGAGGAGAGGGCAGAAGGGATAGGAACAGGGCCAGGGTCTATCTGGTACTTGAGCACAGTTAAATGGGACAGTAAACCAGGATCAGATTAGCTCCGAGACAAGCAAAGTCTACTGACCAGAACCAGCCGCTCCCTTTATGGGGGTTTAATCATCTCATACTTAATATTTTCTTCCGTGTACTATATCACAGACTACTGATTGAAAATGGCTCTTTATGTCAGCATCACAGTCCCAGTTTATTTAACACAGAAAAGTTTAAAGTAACCAGGACTTTCTAATTAGTTTATACTCATGCTGTCTACTGGTCATAGAGTCATAGCATGGAAACAGACCCTTCGTCCAACCTGTCCATGCTGACCAGATATCCCAACCCAATTGAGTCCCACCTGCCAGCACCCGACCCATGTCCCTCCAAACCTTTCCTATTCATCTATCTGTCCAAATGCCTCTTAAATGTTGCAATTGTACTCGCCTCCACCACTTCCTCTGGCAGCTCATTCCATACACGTACCACCCTCTGCGTGAAAGGTCTCGTTTATAGCTTTCCCCTCTCAGTGGTGCCAGGTTCCATGTAAAATATGTTAAAAATCATTGAGTTTTGTTTTACACAGTAGGTTCGGGTGACATTAGCCTTTCACCTGTTTATTTGCAAGTTTGCGGGAATGGGCAGTTAGAAATACAGCTGACAAAAAACCAGGCAAGAGAGTGTACAAACTCAAAACTGGAATCAAATCTTTAACTAAATTGCCCCAATAGAATTGCATAACAACAGCATGGAAAGAGGGCACAATAGTGGGATGGTATCCTGCCATAGTATAGCCCTGAGGTACTGAAATAACTCCACAGAACCTGGTATCCCATCACCAAGTCATCCTTTATTTACACATAAATAGTATTTAACACTGGTCTGCTCCCTCAGAACCTGCTCTCAAAAATGGACAGAATTTCTGACACTCCTGTTTTTATCTGTCAGCCAGGGCTCCCAAATTGGACCAGATTAACAGCCTCAATCAAGGAGCTCTTATTCTGAGAGGTCCACGTGGCTGCCCTCATTACAATCATTACAGGTACCAGACCTGAAGGAAATTTATGAATTTCTGGTGCGAGATGGTATGTGATATAACTTGCGATGTTTTACATTGCTAACTTTTAAAATGCTTTTCCAAATGTAACTGATACCACAGCATTGCTCTACTGAGCTTCCACTCTTTGGAGGGTCGGTATGGACTTGTTGGGCCGAAGGGCCTGTTTCCACGCTGTAGGAATTCTAATTTTAATTCTAAAATTCAGAGGAAGCACTTGGACTCTTCCATGTTATCTGGGCGGCACAGTTGCACAGTGGTTAGCACTGTTGCCTCACAGCGCCAGAGACCTGGGTTTAATTCCTGCCTCAGGCGACTGTGTGGAGTTTGCACATTCTCCCCGTGTCTGCACGGGTTTCCTCCCACAGTCCAAAAAAGTGCAGGTTAGGCGGATTGGCCAGGCTAAATTGCCCGTAGTGTTAGGTGAAGGGATGGGTTGCTTTTTTGCAAGTTTGGGCCGAAGGGCCTGTTTCTACACTGTAAGTAATCTAATCTTTACTGATAGCTAAAGGCTTCATATGTTTTTCCATAATTTTCTTTTTGTTGAAAGAAGACAGTTCTCTATTCTCTGCTGCCCATGATTAGCACAGGTTAGGCTAACAGTTGACCTGAAATTATGATAAATGGTTTACTGGAGAGTTCATGGAATGCTCACCAGTTTCTCAGACGAACCTTAACCTTTGGAGTTCTGTATCACGGAGGCATGTGGGAGCTCAGCCTTGGAGTATGTTTAATGTAAAGCCTTACAGATTTCTGATACCAGTAGTTTTCAAGGTTTGGGTGGGTAAAAGATATTGAAGAGTTTGCTCAACAGTGATCCTGTTGATTGGCAGGGCTGACTTAATGGGCCGAATAGCCTCTTTCTGTTCTAATATTCCTATATTCTCCTAGCTGTCATCTTTAGAAAGCAGAGAAATATTTTGGACTAGTCTGCTGTGAACTTTCCTGCTTATATTTATGTTTGATAACATCATTCAGAAGCAGAAGGTTAATCCCAAAGAACCATAGATATTTTTCAAAGTTTTGCATTTACATTGCCAGGCTCATCAACAGGCCTATCACCAATATTTTAAGCTAATTAATTAACATGTGAAGAGCAGTCACTGTTGATGAACATGAGAAGTAAGCAATGCCATCATAATGGTTAACCTTTGAGGAAACATTGCACAACCAAGTACCATATTTCCTGGAACTTAGAAGGACTAAGGGCTGATTTGATCAAAGTTTTCAAAATGTTAAGAGAAACTGATAAGTTTAAAAAGAGAAAGAAACCATTTCCACTATTCAAAGATCTCAGGATCTTTGCTTAAAATTGGAGCTAGACCTTTCAGGACTAACGTTAGGGGGGGTTGTGGGAGGGAGTCCACACCAAGAGTCCCAAATGTTTGGAACTATCTTCTGTAAATGACAGTTGATGGTGAGTGCATTGTTAATTTCAAAACTAAGATTGATCAATTACTGTTAACCCAAAATATTTGTAGAGTTCAAGTTTGTAAAATAATGAGAGCTATGGATAGAGTTAGTGAGAGTTGTCTTTTCCCTAGGATGGGGATTTTGAAACTAGGGGGCACGTTTTTAAGGTGAGTGGAGAGAGACTTAAAAAAGACATGAGAGGCAATTTTTTTACACAGAGGGTGATTCGTGTATGGAGTGAACTTCCTGTCATTTGGATAAGTATATGAATAGGAAAGGTTTGGAGGGATGTGGGTCAGGAGTAGGCAGGTGGGACTAGTTTAGCTTGGGATTATGTTCAGCACGGACTGGTTGGACCGAAGGATCTGTTTCTATGCTGTATAACTCTTAAGACTGTATTTGGGGCAAAAAGGGATGTAAGAAATAATCTCACAGAATGGTGGAACAGACCCATGGGGCTAAATGGCCTCTTGTAGTCCCATTTATGCGACAACGATGCTGTGACTGCATTCAGATAAACATTCTTTTCATCCAGTTTGGTGGTGTTGGTTGTTCCCAACACTGCAGAATTCCCCTTCTCTTCTCTAGATATCACTTTACCGTGTTTTATATTTACAGGAAGACACATATATCAGTTGGTTTAATGTTTTATATAAGAGGTGGCAACTTTGATAATTTAGCAGCCCATCAGCACTACATTGAAGTGGTACCGATTCCAGTTTCAAACTTTGAAATGGGCTGTGAGAATCCTTCTAGCAAGAATACTCCAACTTACTGAATGCCTCTTGGCAGCACAAGAGGCATTACATGCATTGTGAGGTGATGCATTTAGGCAAGTCTAATTCTAGAGCAGTGATCCTATTGATTGGCAGAGCCTTGGGAAAAGTTGATGGACAGAGAAATCTGGGAGTGCAGGTCCATTGTACCCTGAAGGTTGCTGCACAGGTGGATAGAGTGGTCAAGAAGGCATATAGTATGCTTGCCTTCATTGGACAGGGTATTGAGTATAAAAGCTGGCAAGTCATGTTAACATTGTACAAGACATTGGTTCAGCCGCATTTAGAATATTGTGTACAGTTCTGGTCGCCACATTACCAAAAGGATGTGGACGCTTTGGAGAGGGTGCAGAGAAGGTTTACAAGGATGTTGCCTGATATGGAAGGTGCTAGCTATGAAGAGAGGTTGAGTAGGTTAGGTTTATTTTCACTAGAAAAAAGGAGATTGAGGGGGGACCTGATTGAGGTTTACAAAATCATGAAGGGTATAGACAAGGTGGATAGAGACAAGCTTTTTCCCAGGGTGAAGGATTCAATAACGAGAGGTCACACTTCAAGGTGGAAAATTTAAGGGGGATACACGGAGCAAGTACTTCACACAGAGGATGGTGGGCATCTGGAACGCATTGCCAACAGAGGTGGTAGGCATGGTAGATTCATTTAAGATGCGCCTGGACAGATGCATGAGTAGGTGGGGAGCAATGCTTAGGAATTGACCAACAGGTTTAGACAGTACATTTGGATTAGCTCAGGCTTGAAGGGCCGAAGGGTCTGTTCCTGGGCTGTAAATTTTCTTTATTCTTTTGTTCATTGTGCCGAGCACATCAACTAAAGCTATTCGTTTTCCCTGTATTTTGTCTTTTGATAGTCCTCTTCAAAAAATTGTACAATTCTATGTCACTTACTCTGGAATAGATGGGCAAATCCTAATTGTTTTAAACGTAAGGCTAATACAGCTACTCCCTGCATTTACACGAAAATGTTTTGATCATGGTTATTCACAGTTTGGAATTTGTCTGTCAACAGTTGCCATGATATATTGCACAGTTGCATGTTCATGCAAATTGTATTAGCAGTTGGCGAGAAATTATTCTGCAAAATATTTAAGTTCGTATGTTCCGCATCCTGGTATGTCTTGTCAGTTCAGATCTCACTCCTGAGACTTATTTGTAATATTGTGACTTTTGTCACAATAGATGAATGGAATCAAGGTTGAGAAAAATATTGAGGAATTGTAAGATGAATAGGGAAAGAAAATTTTCATTGTTTGAGGAGTTAGTGATGAAGCAACAGCAATTTAATGTAGCTAGTGAGAAAGTGAGGAGAGGGGATTTTTTTTTTTCTGCACGATTGTAAGACTCCAGAACAGTTTGTCACAGGGGTGAAGACCAGTGAATCTTTTGAGAACTGGGCAGATAAACATTGCAAGTCGAAGATAATACAGGGCTACAGGATGAGAATGGAACAACGGGATTCGTTTCGGATTGCTGTAGCGAACTTCCAATTGTTACTTCAAGGACTGAGCTGAATTGATTCAACAAATGAGGCAAATGAGACATTTTAAAATATATCACAACTGATGGGAAGGAGCTTTCAAAAAAAGCCTAGATGTGAAAAAAAAAGTTTTATTAATTCATAGTTTTAATCATTACTTCTTTATTAATTTCTTATCTTGAGCGAAGACAAGTTGCTATCCTGATCTGATCTGGCCTGCATGTGACTCTAGACCACATTGCAATATGGTTGGCTCTTTACAGACATCTGAAATGGCCCAGCAACCCATTCAGTTGTATTCACTGCTAAAAGGTCTTAAACATGGAAACAACAGAAGCAAACACAGTCCTACTGACCCAGGAAAGTCCCCATAACTAATACCTATGATCTAGCATCAAGATTGGGAGAGCTGTCCCATAGACTGGTCAAACAAAAATCTGACAAAGTCGTACACATGGAATAATACCTTAGAAACAACAACCCTGTCAACACCATCACTATACCTGCATATGACCACTTCCGCTGACAGAACAGGCTCAGCAGAAGTGAAAGTACAGTGGTATACAGTCAGGAGAGGGGTTGTCTTGGGAGTTCCCAACATTGACTCTGGACCTTATGAAGCCTCATGACTCCCAGGTCAAACATGGACAAGGAAACCTCCTGCTGATTTCTATTTACCAACCTCCCTCGGCTGATGAATCAGTATTCCTCCATGTTGAACAGCATGTGGAGGAAGCACTGAAGATATCAAGGGCACAAAATGTACTCCAGGGCAGAGAATGAGGAATTTTAATGTCTATCATCAAGAGTAGCTGGACAGCACTACTGTTGATTGGGCTGTTGCAGTCCTAAATTACCTTTCTGCTCGACTAGTCTATAACTGGTGGTGAAGGAACTAACAAGAAGGAAAAACATGGAAAAAGGGAGCTTGAGTAGGCCATTCAGTCCTTTGAATCTGCTACACTATTCAATATGATCACGGTTGATCATCTAATTTAGTACCCTCTTCCCACTTTCACCCCATACTGTTTAATCCCTTTAGCCTATAAACTAGATCTAGATACAGCTTGAAAATATTCAATCGTTTGGCCTCAACCGCTTTCTGTGGCAGAAAATTCCATGGGTTCACCACAGTCTGATGAAGAAATTTCATCACATCCTCACCAATCTGCCTTCTATCGATGCACCTTTTATAACAACATCAGTAAGAGACACCACTGTTCTGGTGGAGATGATGTCCTGTCTTCACATTGAGGATGCTCTCCATCATGTTATCTGCCACTATCACCATACTAAATGGCAGATCTAACAACTCAAGATCTGGCATCACAATAAACTGGATGAATTAGTTGCACAAACAGATAATAATGGATAGTGATGGTCAAGGCTCCAATTTCTTTCCACTATACACCCCAGGAATCTCTCCTGTTCTTACTGCCTGCTTTGGAAGGATTTGCTCGTTGACACACCATCTATTTAGCTGTGTTATGAAGGCACCGTCCTTGATCATCAAGTCCTGACGTTGGACTTGAAGCAGAAGTTTCTCGCTCACAGGTAGGAATGCTACTTACTGCACTACCCAGCCTCCGCCTTGCCTACCCAGGGAAGGATATACTTCCTATTGCGAGTGATTGCAAAACAAATGTTCATGCGATGTGCTGTGATTCTGTCAAAGGGATTGTATTATTATGTGAAGTTTTGAAGACCGTGAGGCAATCTCATTGAAATAAAGCTCACAAAAGGGTAGTAACAGGCTGAATGCTGTGAGCCCAGATGAGGAAAAATGTCTTCAGTTAGAAGGTTGTGGTCCTTTTTAAACTCTTATGGCAGAGGTCTGGGCACAGTGAACATTCGGACAGTGAGGATTAGTATGGCTGAAAACAGTAGATTTTCGAGCATTAGGGACACAGGCAGGGTGGGGGTAGGAGAGGTGGATAGCAGTGGGAACAGGACAAAATATTCATATAAAGGTTCATCCCTTGATCCCATTGAATGATAGAGCAGGCATAAGGGGCTATGTGATCTTCTCCTGGTCTTCTTTCTTCTTTCCTTAATAGAGTGTTAAATTAAATACTTAATTAATATTCTCTTATTTTTCAGATAAGATATCAAGACATAATGTCAACAACATAGCCAAAAGCTTTGCTGGTAAATTTGGAATTCAGAGGAACAATAATGTGAACAGGATCAATAATTCACAGCAGAACATATCAGGATTTTTATCAAGATATGGACTTAATATTACGCACCTCTCGCAACCTTCAGTCATCGAAGTGAGAGTTTCTGATACAGCAAAACTGTACCTAATGGGTTCCTGGACAACTATTGTGATTCCTTTTGTTTACACCTTTGTGTTTACTGCAAGCTTGCCTCTCAACCTACTGGCAATCTTAATATTCACCCTGAAAATGCAATTGACAAAACCAGCTGTAATTTACATGATGAACTTGGCATCAGCAGATTTGTTATTTGTGCTGATGCTGCCTCTAAAGATCACTTACCATTTTTCTGGCAATAACTGGGGATTTGGCTCTTTCCTCTGCCGATTGGTTACTGGTGGATTTTATGCGTATATGTACTGTTCAGTGCTGCTGATGATGTGCATAAGTATTGACCGATTTCTTGCTGTAGTCTATCCAATACGATCTGCTACCTGGAGGACCTGGGGGCGTACAGTTGTAATTTGCCTTGTGATGTGGCTTGTAGCTATTGGTGGTGTCCTCCCTCTTTTCCTTACTGAGCAAACAGTGTATGTCACTGAGCTGGGCATTACAACCTGCCATGATGTGCTACCCCTCTCCACCTTACAGAGCTACTCTGTCTACTATTTTCCCACTTTGTGTTTTCTGCTGTTTGTAATTCCCCTGCTTGTGACTTCAGTCTGCTATATATGTATTATCTCAACCCTTCATTCAGCAAATGAGACAATCCAGTTTGGAAAATCACATGGTTCTTTTCTTGCAATAATTGTGCTTTCTGTGTTTATTGTTTGCTTTGCACCAACGAACATCATCTTGCTCGTACACTATCTTCATTTTTATCTTGCAGCAAGTGATTCGCTCTACTTTGCATACATGCTGTGTGTGTCTATAGGCAGTATTAGCTGTTGCCTTGACCCTTTGATTTATTATTATGCCTCATCAATCTTTAAGAGCCGATTACAAAATCTCCTTTATCCTACGGAGTCTGACAGTAGTCAAAATAAAAGACAAGCAATTCCCAATCATTGTAATTACACTAAAGTTGTTAACACAAATTAATCAAATGATGTATATGTGCTAATTTATTTTTGATAATGTTACAAAGCAAAACTGATTTATGGATAGCATTAGGCAGCTGGAAGAGGTCCAATTCATCTGTGTTGCTCTTCATACTCCTTTCTCTGTGTGTACCTGTGGACATAGCTTTTAGAAGTATCGCTGAATGAACTTGAGACTTAATTTTGCGAGATTCTAATAAGCTCTGTGTTTTAACCTTGACAAGTTTGGCTTATACCTCTGTTAAATTCAGACCACATTATTATGAGTAATTCAATTATTGACAATTGCTGATGTTATAGGCATTTTGCCCACATGCCACAAAGTAATAACCCACAGACTGAACCAAATTTAAATTGCTATCTAAGAACAACAGGGAAGATAACCATAGTGTAGTTTGCTCATGATACTGCTTTTAAAGCTGTGGTCACGTAAATTCCATTCTGTTGTGTGTCCTCATTCTGCCGTCCTTTTAAGTTTGTGATTCATATGGATTGTAATTCAGTCATTAATTTCATAAGCTGCAAAAATCACTCACTTTATGTTTTGATGGAAATAAACTGTTCTTTTCACTTGGCTTTTCAGTATTGTATTTATTCTGAGTCAGTTAGCTCAACTGGCTGGTTTGCAGCGCAGAGTGATATTAACAGCAGAGATTCAATTCCAGTGCTGGCTGAGGTCACCAGGAAGGTCCTAGTTTCTCAACCTCGCCCCTTGTCTGAGGCATGGTGATCCTGCGATTAAATCACCATTGTCATTGAAACATACAGAACACTGCACGGCTTGGATAGAGTGGACATGGAAACGTTTCCACATGTGGAAAAGACTAGGTCCTGAGGGCATAGCCTCAGAGTGAAGGGCTAACCCTTTAGCACTTACATGACAACAAATGTTCTCAGCCAGAGAGTGGTGAATCTGTGGAGCTCATTGTCACATAAGACTATAGAGGCCAAGTCATTGAGTGTATTTAGGACAAAGATAGATAGGTTCTTGATTAGTAAGGGATAAAAGGTTACAAAACACAGGTAGGAGAATGTGGTTAATAAACGTATTAGCTATGGTCAGATAGTGAAGCAGACATGGTGGAGTGAATGGTCTAATTTTGTTCCTTATGGTCTTAAGGTCTTTCTAATGAAAGAGCTTCCTCATGGTCCTCTGGGACTATGATGACTTTTCCTACTCAGAATCAATTAAGAAAGTTTTCATTTGATGTGGAATATGCAAAGTAATTTACAAAGGCTCTGCATCTAAAATATAAAATAGATACAGACTGTCACCAGAAATCTATGGTACAATGACCAGAGAGCAGTGACAACACAAACCTACAGGCTGAAAATTAAACAATACCAAAACCTGATATTTACAAAAGGAAATGAAATGACACTTCAATAATATTATGGTTTGTCTGTGCTCCTATACAATGTGAGATTTGTTCTGATGAAAAGGTTTCAACCTGAAATGCTAACACTATACCTGCCCGAAAATTCCATGTGGCCTGCTAAGTACATCAGCAGATTTGCATCTGCACTACTTTGCTTTTCTGTTTTGATTTATTGAGGTAGGGTGGTATCTCCCCAGCCCTTGTGCAATGTGAGCATGGTTGGAAAAGTCAGTCCAGGGTTTTGGGCACAATTAGCACTTGGGCAGCCACAGTGAGGATCCTCTTCTCATAGGAGATGAGGAATTAAATGTCCAGCATCGCACCAACCATCCTAGGTCCTTCTACCCTCTTGTGGGCTGTTTTCACCTGCAATGAGACAAAGGGAGACAAGTGGCTGCCACAGCTATTAATGTGGGTGCAAGTGGGGGAAAGAAGGTGAGGTGTCCCGAGTGAGTGAGTGGGTAGAAGCACCAGAGGCAGTGCAGGGTTAGTAGCACGGGGGTTAGTGTGAATGACAGCAAGTCAGGGAAGATGTTACATGTGACAGTGAGAGTTGTACAGTATGTGCCTTGGTGGGAAATGGATGAAGTAGCAGAGATAGAGTGAGTGTAAGGTAACAGAGAGATGGCATTACTTACCCTGCACAGCAGAGAAGGTATTTGACCTTCAGTAACATTGCTAGGTGTTCTTCTGGACAGTTGAGACCACACTGATCTGGATGCCAATCTTGGACAAGCCTGGCAGGGCCTGGTGTAGCCTTGTTGGCTGCTCCTTGCAGAAAAAGACAGGTCTCCTATGCTCCACACTGTCCTTCAGGACCCCCAGGCCCCATGTCTGTGAAGTGACATGGCAATTTCTCCTTATCTGCAATTTCGGAGATAAATTGTCCAAACTGTGCAATACCTGGAGAATTGTGTGCAGTTTTGGTTGCCTCACTTAAAGAGAGATGTAATTGCACCAGAAGAGGTTCACTAGATTGATTCCAGAGATGAGGAGTTAGTCTAATGACAGATTGAGCAGTTATACTTTCTGGATTTAGAATAGTGAGATTGGATCTAATTGAACTTTGTAAGATGCGAAAGCAGTTTGAAAAAGTAAACATAGAGAGGTTGTTTCCTCATGAGGGGTGGGCGGCATGGTGGCTCAGTGGTTAGCACTGTTGCCTCACAGCGCCAGAGACCTGGGTTCAATTCCCGCCTCAGGCAATTGTCCGTGTGGAGTTTGCACATTCTCCCCGTGTCTGCGTGGGTTTCCTCCGGGTGCTCTGGTTTCCTCCCATAGTCCAATGATGTGCAGGTTAGGTGAATTGACTATGCTAAATTGCCCATAGTGTTAGGTGAAGGGGTAAATGTAGGGGAATAGGTCTGGCTGGGTTGCTCTTCGGAGGGTTGGTGTGGACTTGTTGGGCCGAAGGGCCTGTTTCCACACTGTAAGTAATCTAATCTATTCTAGAACAAAAGGTCATGGTTAGAGGGAAGCAGCTTTATAACAGACATGAGGAGAAATATATTCTTTCACAAGGTCATGAATCTGTGGAACTCACTCCTTCAGAGTATGCTGAATGCTGGGAGATTGAGCAAATTTAAGAAGGAGATATACAGATTTTAATTAGTAATGGGTTGAAATGATATGGGGAGCAGACAGGAAAGTGGGGTTGAGGCCAAGTTGAGATCAGCCTTGGAAGAGCAGGTTTGAAGGGCTGAATTGTCTGCTCCTGTTCTGAGTTCTCATGTTATTAGTTCTGGACTGCCAATGTTTGACCAGGTCTTTTAAAGATGTGCCTGTGCCAGGAATTCTGGGATGTCCAGGCTATGGTGAGTACTTCCACCTACGGAGAGTGGGAGAATTGGGCTAGCATCAAATGAATGGGTGCCACAGGGGCATTGTACATAATTAATGAGCTGAGTTTGGGATGATAGCATGAAAAAACCTGCCAGGCCTCATGAAGAGAAATCCTCCATGAGACTGAACAAAAATGACACTTAGCAAGTTTCTGTTAAGATTCAGTCCACAGTGTTTGACCACACTGGATAGGTGTAGCTCATTAAATATAAAATCTCATGAATTGATTGGCCCCTTGAGCCTGCTTTGCAATTCAACATGATCATGGTTGTTCATCTAACTGAGGTTTTGTTTCCATTCTCTTTTCATATCCTTTGGTCCCTTTAGTCCGAAGAATTATATTTATATCTTTTCTTGTACCTCATATGTGGTGGACAGGCTTAGGAAGACAGGATGTGAGTTACTTGCTGTAGGATTCCTAGCACCTGACCTGCTCTTATATGGCTACTTCAGTTCAGTTTCTGGTTAAAGGCAATGTCTAGGATACTGATAGTGAGGTACTCAGTGATGGTAATGCTACTGAATATCAAGGAGTGCTAATTAGATTCTCTCTGATGTAAATGTACTTGCTACTTATCAGCCCAAGCCTGGATATCGTCCCGGTTTTACTGCATTTGGGCATGGACTGCTTCGGTATGGACTTGTGAATTGTGCAATCACTGGTGAACCTCCCCACTTCTGACCTTATGTTGGAGGGAAAATCATAGATGAAGCGACTGAAGATGGTTGGGCCTAGGACACTACCCTAAGGAACTTCTGCAGAGATGTCCTGGAGCTGAAATGACTGACCTCGAACAACCATAGTCATCTTCATTTGTGCCAGGTATGACTCCAAACAACAGTTTGCCCCTAATGCTCATTAACTTCAGTTTTGCTGAAAATAGACACATTTCATCAAAGCTTTTTGTTTTGCTCTCATCAGGACGATTCACACGAAATACCGAAGTAAAATGGAAATAACAGGCAGTCTTACTAGGCTCTGAGCAATGTGGGTTGTGATGAGATGAGTAGAAGAATCTCGATGTTGACATCTCATCATGTCTTATATCCTTTTCTCAAGCGGCATAGTGAGATGCTTGCTAGCCAGCAGCAAGTTCCTTACTAATGCTCCTCATTGCTTCTTAAATACCTTGTTAACAGCTCAACTCACTATAGGTTGCAATCTTACCAAACTCACCATATCAATTTGCCATGGAAACCAAAGCAATTCTTGACAGGTTCAATGTGCTGCCTCCTCCAAAGGACCTCCATACTGTCTGTGGGAAAGCTAGAGAAGACAGCATTACCCAGCAGCATCAGCCACATGTACCCTTTTACCATATACATTAGCATTCCATGTTCAGTGAGGCATCACCACCATCCTGGAATCCTCCAATGTATTGACACTGTGCCTGCAAGGACACACTAGCCAAGGTGGGTACACCAGCAACCAGCAATGTTTGGCAGTCCAGCGGCACACCCCATTTGTCAGACCCAGCACAGTTAGTCAAGTCTCATGCCAGTCCTGGGCTTCAGCCACAGTCAGGCATCTGGTCAGGGTGGCGTTGCACAAAGAGGCTGTGCCTCTTTGCTCCAGAAATTGGGTCATGGTCAGTCATTTTTCTCCTTATGAGCCAAGCTGGGGGTAGTTGTGCCATCTGGAAGATACTTGTCTGCCAGCCAGGGTTCTCGAGGACCACTTAATCTTGTGCCAATTGTGAAAGTATAGAATGTACAATGAACATAGTGTACAATGGTGAGGAGAATGCTTGTAAATGGACTCAAAATGGACAGAGTAAGTTACTGGATATGTGAGTGGAGGAGGCTGGTGGGGAAGGGGTGAGGGGCTGCATCATCAACCAGTCAAAGGGGAATAGCATTTACCATATCTTGGCAACACGGGCGTGCAGAATTCCTACTCCCTGGCCATCCTGCAGCATTGACTGTCTCTTTGCATTGTTCCTCCATGTCACCATTATGGCTGGGGATTTCTCTCTGATGTACACTCCCACACACACAGCCAGTGGAACAGTAAGCAGTGTTGAATGGTGGAGGGAGGGTACCTGAGCTGTCAGAGTGAGCTGATGCTATGTACACACATTGCTGCTCCTGCTCCCCTCTGATATATCATACATCCTCAAACATTGCTCCTCATTAATGGCCAAGAGTGATGCTCGGTGTCTAGAGAATAAACGGAGACAGGGACAACCTCATGAACAATGAAAAATGAAGTTTTATGAAACAAATAATTGATACAACATTGTGTGCAAAATAAACCATATGTCTCACTTTGTAAGCTGAGCTCCCCTTCTGTACTTGGTACAATTCTCTCGTTCTCTCCCTTCCATTGTGATGCATTGAGCTACAATGCTCCATAGAAGACGTGAATGGAGACTGCTCTTTACTGGAGCCTATTGCCCCTGGAGGTTTGATCATGTGACCCTGGAGTCACTTGTGTCTAGACAAGCAAGACCTCCTCGCCTGGAATTTCCAACGGTCGGAGGAGGGGTGCAGGCAGGGTGAAGGTCTTCTGAGTGGACACTGTCATGGGATCTATGTGTGGCTCCTCCTCTGCCTGGGTGCCTCCTGACTCTGCCCTGTCTCCTTGTGAGGCTCCCCATCACACACTCAGCCCTCCTTCATCCTGAGGACCAATGAGTGGGATGATGGAGTCCGGACGTTAGCGACTCTCCAGCCACTCCTGACTGTGAAACCTATCCATGTAGGCAAGTAGCAGGTCACCAGACTGGCTGCATTGATGCAAAGTGAGGGATATGACAGACAATGTGTCGTTGCATTGCTCCAACTTCTCTAGTATGAAGCCCAGTGCCTGCCTGACATCATGGCATCATCCTGAAAATGTGTAGAATTAAGCTCATGGGACTGGGTTGGTGTATTGAGATGAATAGTATACAGGAAACAAGAGTAGGAATAAATGGGTCTTTTTCTGAATGACTAGTGGTGTACTGCAGGATTGGAATGAGGACCCCAACTATTCACAATATATCTTAATGATTTACATGGAGTCACCGAGTCATAGAGATGTACAGCGTGGAAACAGATCCTTCGGTCCAACCCGTCCATACCGACCAGATATCCCAACCCAATCTAGTCCCACTTGCCAGCACTTGGCCCATACCCCTCCAAACCCTTCCTGTTCATATACCCATCCAGATGCCTTTTTAATTTTGCAATTGTACCAGCCTCCACCACTTCCTCTAACAGCCCATTCCACACACGCACCACCATCTGAGTGAAAAATTTGCCCCTTAGGTCTCATTTATGTTTTTCCCCTCTCACCCTCAACCTATGCCCTCTAGTTCTGGACTCCCCAACCCCAGGGAAAAGACCTTGTCTATTTATCCTATCCATGCCCCTCATAATTTTGTAAACCTCTATAAGGTCACCCCTCAGCCTCCAACATTGCAGAGAAAACAGCCCCAGCCTATTCAACCTCTCCCTACAGCTCAAACCCTCCAATCCTGGCAACATCCTTGTAAATCTTTTCTAAACTCTTTCAAGTTTCACAACATCTTTCCAATAGGAAGGAGACCAAAATTGCACTCAATATTCCAACAGTGGCCTAATCAATGTTCTGTACAGCTGCAACACGACCTCCCAACTCCTGTACTCAATACTATGACTAATAAATGAGGGAAGTAAATGTAATATCTCAAAATTTCCAATTGACACAAAGCTGGGTGGGAGCGTAAGCTGTGCGGAGAATTCAGAGATGCTGCAGTGAAATTTGGACAGGCTGAGTGAGTGGGCAAATATATAGCAGATGTGGATAAATATGAGGTTATCCACTTTGGTCGCAAAATAAGAAGATAGATCATTATTTGAATATCTGTGAATTGAGAGAATGGAATTTTCAATGAGACCTAGGAATCGTTGTGCGCCAGTTGCTGACAGTAAGCACACAGGTGCAGCAGGGAGTATAGAAGATAAACTGTATGTTGATCTACATAGTGAAAAAACAAGGATCCCTTGCTGCAATTGTACAGGGCATTGGCAAGGCCAGGCCAGGAATATTGTGTGTGGTTTTTATCTCTTTATCTGAAGAAGGAAGTTCTTGCTATTGGGGGAGTGCAGCAAAGATTTTAACATGTGCTCGATGGTCGGGAACTCCAGAACCAAGGGTTGCAATTTAATGATAAGGGGTAAACCTTTTAGCACTGAGACAAGGAGAAAGTTCTTCACCCAGACAGTGGTGAGCCTGTGGAAATCAGTACCACAGAAAGTGGTTGAGGCCAAAACATTAAGTATTTTCAAGAAGGAGGTTGATATAGCCATTTTGGCTAAAGGGCTCAGGGGTTACCATCATGAGTTTATTTTCTCTGCAAGTTTCCATGTTACTATACTGCAGCTGTGCAAAACCCTGGTTAGATCACACCTGGAGTGCTGTGAGCTGATTCGGTCCTCAGAAGGACTTTAGAGGAAGTACAACATAGATCTACAAGAATGATATTAAGATATGAGGTGAGATTATACAAATTAGGCCTGTTTTTTCTTGAATTTGTAAGGTTAAGGGATGATCTGATCCAAGTCTTCAAGATATTAACAGGAAAAGACAGGGTAGATAACAATAAACATATAGTTTATCGTTATCTACCTTGTCTTTTCCTGTTGGAGGTTCTAGAAATGGGGGACATAGTGAATGTCAAGGTTGGCAGGAAGAAGAAACCCTGGATGACAAGAGATAATTTGGCTTTGGCCAGAAAAAAGAAGGAGGCGTGGCGCAGGTATAGGCTGTTGAGTTCAAGGGAATCCCTGGAAGTATTTAGGGAATACAGGAGTTTACTGAAGAAGGAAATCAGGAGGGCAAAAGCGGGGCACAAGATCGCCTTGGCTGAGAACGTTAGGCTAAATCTAAAGAGGCACTTTAAATATATTAAAGGAAAAAGAATTAATCGAGAGAGAAAATGGCCCCTCGAGGACCAAAGTGGATATGTATGTGTAGAAACATAGGAGATGGGCAAGATTCTCAATGAACATATCTCCTCTGCGTTTACCATGGAGAAAGACATGAAGACTTGGTTACTTGGGGAAGTTAATGGTGATAGCTTGGGGACAGTCCATATCACAGGAGAGGAGGAGGTGGATGTATTACAATGTATGAAGATGGATAAATCTACCTGGTCCTAACCATATATGTCCAAGAACACTGCAAGAGGGTAGAGAAGAAATTGCCAGGGCCCTGGCTGATATTTTTGCATCATCGTTAGCCACGGGTGAGGTCCCGGAAGACTGGAGGGTAGCCAATGTTGTGCCATGATTCAAGAAAGGCTGCTAAGAAAAACCTGGGAACTATAAACCAGTTAGCTTAACATCTGTGGTGGGTAAGTTACTTGAGAAGATTCTGAGAGATAAGATATATATGCATTTGCAAAGACAGGGTTTGATTAGGAGTAGTCAGCATGGCTTTGTTAGTGGGAGATCATACCTCACAACTTTGTTAAAGTTCTTTGATGAAGTGACCAGGAAGGTTGACGAGGGCAGGGCGGTAGACATAGTCCTAATGAATTTCAGTAAAGCCTTTGATAAGGTTCCACATAGTAGGCTGCTCTGGCAGGTTAGACCGCATAGATTCCAGGGCAAGCTGGCAAATTGGATACAAAATTGGCTTGATGGTAGGAAGCAGAGGGTAATAGTGGAAGGATGCTTGTCAGACTGAAGGCCTGTGGCTAGTGGAGTGCCTCAGGTGTCGATGCTGGGTCCATTATTGTTTGTTATCTATGTCAATAGTTTGAATGAGAATGTACAAAACATGATTAGTAAGTTTGCTGTTGACACTAAAATTGTGGTTTTGACAATTGAGGTATTGTGGACAGTGAGGAAGGTTCTCAAAAATTGCAGCAGGGCCTTAGTCAGCTGGGGAAGTGGGCTAAGAAATGGCAAATTGAGTTTAATATAGATAAGGGTGAGGTCTTGCATTTTGAAAAGTCAAATCAAGATAGGAGTTTCATGGTGAGTGGTAAGGCCTTAAGAATGTAGTGGAACAGAGAGATCTTGGAGATTAGGTTCACACTTCTCTGAATGTGGGGTCACAGGTAGACAGGGCAGTGAAGAAAGCTTTTAGCATATTGACCTTCATCAGTCAGGTCACTGAGTATAGAAGTTGGGAAGTTATATTGCAGTTATACAGGATGTTGGTGAGGCTGCACTTGGAGAATTGTGTTCAGTTTTGGTCACCTTGTTATAGGAAGGATGTTCTTAAACTGGTAAGAAGTTTGCAAGGATGTTGCCTAGACTTAATTATCTGAATTATAGGGAGAGTTTGGACAAGCTAGGACTTTTTTCTTTAGAGCATAGGAGATTGAGGGGGGACATTATAGAGGTGTATAAGATCATGAAGAGGCATGATAGTGTGAATGCACTCAGTCTTTTTCCCAGGGTTGGAGAATTGAGGACTTAAGGGCATCAGTCTAAGGTTAGAATGAGAAAGTGTATAGGGTATAGCTGACAGGGAAAGAGTTAAGTTCTGAGTTTTGTGAACCAAGAGGTTTAGCTGAGCATGACTCAGATCAGATAAGAACTTGCAATTAACAATAGGGTGCTGGAGGCAAGGGTAATAGTTTAACAAGGTGAAAAGTATTCATTATGAGAAGCCAGTTGAGGTTAAGGACATTCATTGTGTAACATCAAATGGCTTAATCTTTACTGTTGATGCTCGCTGATTGTAATGGTCACCCATTGAATATGTATGTGGCCTTATCTGGATGCTCCTCCCTGTAAAATGACTATATTATTCATCAAGAAACTGCTTTTCCAGGGAAGACCGTGAAGTATGTCCCTGTGCACATCGGCAATTGTTCTCTCTCCCTCCAGGGCCTGGAATAAAGATGAAGGAGATAAAATTATACTGTGTCTCTGAGCGTTTTGCTTCAACTGAGAGGGGAGGGAAATGGGATGACAATATTGGCGTAGTCAGCAGGATCCAAACGGATAGTTACAATTGGATGGTGTCAGTGGATGCCCAGAACATCAGTGTCTAGAGATGGAGAAGCCCACAAGGTAAGATTTTAAACCTTGGTCTCTCTCGATATTCCTGTGTGCCGGAGATGGTCCCTTCGCTCAATTGCTGCCTATTCTACGGATTCCTCGAACGGTAATTAGTTTAGTCGAGAGGCACAGTTTAGCAAACGTGCTGACAAACGGAGGTTCGAGTCCTCTACACTGCATTGGGAGGAGGGGGTGTGATTGAGGTTCCAGTCCTCTGCGTGGTACTGAGGTGCGAGTCCCCGGGGGGTGTGATTGAGGTTCCAGTCCTCTGCATGGTACTGAGGTGCGAGTCCCCAGGGGGGTGTGATTGAGGCTTGAGTCCTCTGTGCGGTACTGGGGTTCGAGTCCCCAGGGGGGTGTAATTGAGGTTTGAGTCCTCTGCATGGTACTGAGGTTTGAGTCCACAGGGGGGTGTGATTGAGGTTTGAGCCCTCTGCGTGGTACTGAGGTGCGAGTCCCCAGGGGGGTGTGATTGAGGTTTGAGCTCTCTGCGTGGTACTGGGGTTTGAGTCCCCTGGGTGGGTTGATTTGGGGTTCAAGTCCTCTGTGCTGTGTCAGTGGTCATGCTTTAGCCAGATGAGAGTATTGTATTAAAATATCTTTGCTGCTGTGTTTTTAATGCAGAGTGTACACAAAAAGAAGAGTACATTTTGAGTTTGATATCTTGTTAAGATTTGAGGCTTTTGGTAAGAACTTGAGGCTGAGCTGCTTAAGTTCTATTAATTATTGTTAAGATTTAATTGGCCCTTCATATTGCAAATTCAAAGAATGTTGATCGCTACCAAAGTTGCCACTGTAATTCCGACTGTTTTATTTTGGAAGTTTCATTTGGAGAACATATTTTAATATATTCGGCATTTGTTTTCCAAGAATATTTAAGATTTAAATCAGACTGAAACTGTCCCTTCAATTGCTAAAGCACAGGAAATATTTTGTTGTTTTCTTGCTGTTCTCGATTTTGGAAAACTTTTCCTGACAGCTTTCACACTAGCCAAGTCTCAATTTGTTAAGGGAACATAATTTTTGAGTAACCTGAATAAGGTACCTGAGAGTTTGATTTTGGGACCATTGATTGTTGTTTACAATTGACTGAACTTTTTAGGCAGTATAATTTAGAAGTTTATGGATTGTATAAAACTTATAATGTCATAAATAGTGAACAGAGTAAAGATTTCAAGATGACTGAGAATGTTGAAATAGGCAGACACAATTAAATGTGTCTTCATACTGATACCCACCTTGGCAAGGAAAGAATGAGAGGAGATATGCAAAGATACTTTCAGCAGCTAACATCATCTCTAGAGTTTCTCCATTCACAGGTAAAGCACACCTTCGGACCACGGACCACCTCTCCACAACCTGATCCAACGGATTCAATCAGCTCCCCAGTCATGAGCACAAAAAGTGAAGAAGCTAACAATGGTGAAGAGGAGGTCTCTATGCTTTTTATCAGTGGCCTTTCTATGGATATTAAACCGTGCTTTATCTTCTCTTTCAATCGTTTAAGGGATATGAAGGTTCACTGATCAAGCTAACATCACAACAGCCAGTTGGCTTTGTTACATTTGACAGCAGAGTGGGAGCAGAAGCAGCAAGGAATGCTGCATTCACCAAGCCTGCAGCTGCTGCACTGCACACAGATGCACTGGTATCCTACATCTGAAGCATCTCTGCAAGGACGGAAGTCTCATTAGCTTTGTTAAGTATTTAACTGCCCTTATCCAAGAATTCAAATTTGTCTGTGGAGTGATGCAAAGAGAGTCTGGATTTTGTTTTCAGGTTGAACTTTACTGAAGGAGAGTTTGGACAACTGACTCATTTCCACTTGACTTGGAGGGGGTGGAGTGGTCACTTAGGATTATGGATTTATGAACTTGACTGGTGATTTTTTTTTCTACATGGGAGGATTCTTCAAACTCTAATTACTGTAACAGACTAGGAATTTTTGTTGTAATAATTATTGTATGCTGTGTGTCAACAACTTGCTTAAATGCTAGCTATCAGAGTCTTATGAAAGCTGGTAGTGCCATCTTGGTGGTTATCATGAAATGATAAAAGGAGGAAATGAGAATGTGTATAGGGTATGAGCAGGCAGGGAAAGAGTTTTGTGAAACAAGAGGTTCAGCTGAGCATGACTCAGGTCATATAAGAACTCACAGTTAACAATGGGGTGCTGGAGGCAAGGGTAATGGGTTAACAAGATGGAAAAGCATTCATTATGTACAGCTATTTAACAATATTGGAAGCCTTCAGTAATATAAGGTCAGTTTAACAAAGTGAAAAGTAGTCATTATGTGAAGCCAGTTGAGGTTAAGAACATTCATTGTGTAACAGCAGATGGCTTAATCTTTGCTGTTGATGCTCGCTGATTGTAACTGTCACCTAATCAATATAGATGTTACCTTATTTGATTGCTGCTCCCTGTAAGTGATTATATAATTCCTTAAGCAATCGCTCTTCCAAAGAAAACCAGGAACCCATGTCTTGTGCACATGGGCAATTGTTCTCTCTCCCTCCAGGGCCCAGAATAAAGATGAAGGAGGTCAAACTATACTGTGTCTCTGAGTGTTTTGCTTCGACTGAGAGGAAGGAAAACAGGACGACAATAAGAGGGGAAAGAATAAAAGGCAACCTGAGAGGCAACTATTTTACACAGAATATGATACACATATGGAATGAGTTGCCAGCAGAAGTGATTGAGACTGGTACATTAACAACATTTAAAAGGCATTTGGACAAATACATGGATAGGAAAGGATTAGAAGGATATGGCCAAGTGCAGGGAAATGGGGTTAGCACAGAAGGACATTTTGGTTGGCATGGACCAGTATGGGCCAAAGGGCCTGTCTCTGTGCTGTAGGACTCCTTGACTCTAGTCTGAAAATTAAGGCCAGACTATTCAGAAGAGATGTTAGGAAGCACTTCTACACACAAAGGGTGGTAGAGTTTTGGAACTCTCTTCCTCAAATGACAGTTGATGCTCAATCAGTTGTTAATTTTAAATCTAAATAAATACATTTTTGTTAAGCAAAGGTATTAAGCGATATGGGCCAATGAACATGGAGTTAGAACACAGATCAGCCCCTTGATCTCGTTGACGTTTGGAACAGCAGTTAGTTCAGGTGTTAACACAGCTACAAACATCTACTGACAATGCCACCATGCTTTCAAATTCAGAGTTCACTAGCAGACTGATTGAGGGAGATATACACTCTCTATTTAAAATAGAGAACATTTAAATCAAAATCTGCTAACAAGTCAGAGAGATTTGTTTTGTGATTTCCAAACTGTCCAAACTATCTTTGCATTTCACAACTTGCCTGTAAAAATAAAGTACCTTTACATTTAATCAATTGTTCAGATCTCCCTCAGGATTTGGTTTCAGGAAGTTTTTCAACAATTAAGTACTTCTAACCCCGCAGATGTTTACAGCAGCCCCTCTACACATTTACAAAGACATCTTTGTAGAGTTTGTTTGAGAATACAGCTACTCCAGTTCACATTATAAAATGCTTTGACATGTTTATTAATTGAAATGATCTGGCAGACAGACGGAATTCGAGTCTGGGAAGTCATAGCATGTTTTAAGTCAGCCTGAGTGTGTTTGTATTTTATTTTCCATTCCACTACTTATTGTAAAATGAAGCATATCATTGACATGGGCCTTGGGTATTTGAGCTGTACATCTCTACGGTTAGATTTTTGGTAAATTTGGCATTTCTGATTTGGTCACAGGTTTTGGAAATTCTGATTCAACCTTGTTGTTTCTGTCACTCAGGATGTGGCAGGGAGGCATGCCTTTTTGGCGGTGCCTTATATAGTAATCGGCACACACTCCCCAAAAAGCCCATACTTGTCCTACTGCCTGCCCCAACTCCCATCAGCCATAATCCTTCATCCCCCTTCTTGCCCTATCCCTCACCAGTGAGGGTGCCTAAAGTCCCTGGACCTAGCTGAAATCCAGAGATACATTTACCTCTATGTGGAGACTGACAGTAGTCCCAGGACCGGTTTCTACTGATTCCGGTTAATACTGTGACTACAGAGCTGCCCAATAACCAGATTGGCTGATTGGCAGAAATCCTGAGGGAGATCTGAACAATTGATTAAATGCAAAGATACTTTATTTTTACAGACATGTTGTGAAATGCAAAGACAGTTTGGACAGTTTGCAAGTCTCAAAACAAATCTCTCTGCCTTTTGTCACACCTGACTTGACGCAGATTGTGATTTTTTTTGAGGGGAAGTAATATAAATCCATCCTCCTCTGATAGACAATCCCAAAGGGAACATCCCTCTTCCCTCCCCCTTTAGCTGTGTAACAGATCATATCAGTTAAAAATCTCATGAACTCATGGAAACATCTTATTCAGTGGTCGGGAATATAATACTCCAATGCACTCACATACACACAGAGTTCGACACTGGTCTTTTTAGAAAGGTCTACAATTATTTCTGATCTGACTCAGAGTTCACTGTTCGTATTGAAGCCACGGCCAATTCTGCCTAAATGACAAATGATGGCCCAAGGTCAAAGTTGATCATGGAATAAGCAAAACAACAAAGGATTTAAAGGGGCCGTGAAAGGCAATGGCAGAATGATCACCATAACATTCTGTTTATGATCTGAGCGTGCTGAAATTGATCCTAGAACACTGAAAAATGGTCAATCAACAGATACAATACTGCTACTCTAGCACTCATTGAGCTTCATTGGAACAGTGTAGGAGGTTGAGGACCGAGAGTGTGGGTAGGAGTGTGATAAAATAGAATGATAAGCAATTGGAAGCCCTGAGCAGCGTACAGGCCGAATTAAAGTATTCCGAAATGCAAGTATTGAATCTGCAACTGAATATGTGATTGCATTGAAAGCAGAGCATATAATGTACTAACCTTGAAGAAATATTTCACCTGGAAGCAATGTTTGGGATACTGGAAGATGAGAAAAGAGAGGATTAAGAGTAGGTGTTACATTGCTTCCACTTGTAGGGGATGGTGTTACGGGAAAATGAGTGGGAGCTGGTGATTGAAGAGGAGCCAAATGTGTCGTGAAGAAAACGGTCCCTTCAGACTGCTCACAGAGAGAGGGTAGAAGGTGGTGGCTGGCATTGACAGAAATGGGGGAAGAAGACCCATTGAAAATGAAGGCTTGTCGGATAGAAGATGTGGGAAACGGGGTTCTGTGGAGGACAGAAAGGGTGGAAGCAATGATGGGGCAAATAGGATTGACCCCATTGAGAGCCATGCAATCCAAGTGGAAGTAATTCCCATTTGAGGAGAAAGTAACATAAATCAGAAACCTAGTGAACAGTTGCAATGGAAACAGGAAATCTAGAAGAAAGAAACCTTTATAAGAAACAGTTATTTTTTAAAATCCCATTTTTATGCCAATCTCATCCTTTCATCATTTAATTTCTCTTTTCTTTGACCCTTTCACAAATCTTAATTTTGTTCATCTGCCCTTCTTTCCTTTCCTTGTATCTGTACCTGCTTACATTGCAAACTGTTTCATCACTAACTTGACTAAAGGTCATTAACCTGAATTGTTAGCTTGCTTCTCCCTCCTGTTATGTTGACTCACCTGCAAACGCTTTCCAATTTTTTATTTGGTTTTCATTCTAGGAAACAAATACTGTCTGTTTTCTCTCCACAAATGCTGCCAGACCTGCTGAGTTTTTCCAGCAATTTCTCTTTTTGTTTCTGATTTCCAGCATCCACAGGTCTTCAGGTTTTTTTGTTTACTGTCTACTCATTTTAACATTATTCTACCAAGGATACAGAACACATAATGAATAGTAGTCTGTGGCACTACTGGCAATGTTCCTGATATTTTTTATCTCTGTGTTGCATGCAAGTCATAGCTTAGCCCTGTACTGAAGCGCACGGTGGTACAGTGGTTAGCACTGCTGCCTCACAGCGCCAGAGACCCGGGTTCAATTCCCGCCTCAGGCGACTGACTGTGTGGAGTTTGCACGTTCTCCCCGTGTCTGCGTGGGTTTCCTCCGGGTGCTCCGGTTTCCTCCCACAGTCACAAAGATGTGCAGGGTCAGGTGAATTGGCCAAACTAAATTGCCCGTAGTGTTAGATAAGGGGTAAATGTAGGGGTATGGGTGGGTTTCGCTTCGGCGGGTCGGTGTGGACTTGTTGGGCCGAAGGGCCTGTTTCCACACTGTAATGTAATCTAATCTAATGTAAGAAGCCTACTCTTATAGCTGATACATTGTAGTCTGAACTTCCTGAATCAATTGTCTCTTACCAGTTCTGGGCATAAATGGTGTTCGTGCCAAAGCGATCAATTGTTCTGCATTTGACGACCATAGAATCCATACAGTGTGGAAGACCATTCAGCCCATCCACTGACCCTCCAAAGACCAAGCCCCCAAACACTATCCCTGTAACACTGCATTTCTCATGGCTAACCTGCACATCTTTGGACTAAGGGAGGAAACCGGAGCACCTAGAAGAAAACCTTGCAGACACAAGGAGAATGTGCAAACTCCACAGACAGTTGCCCAAGGTTGGAATCAAACCCCAGTCTCTGGCACTGTAAGGCAGTTGGGCTAACCACTGAGCCACTGTGCTGCCCAGTGTGTGTCTGGTAACTGATCCATGCTTGATTAGTTAAGTATGAGTATGAGAAGAGGAGCAAAGTACCACAGAAGGAGTTGGATATACCAGAAGCATGAGAACATAGATATTTTATAACATTGTAAAAAAAAGTCTAAATGAGGCCCTGATGTGAACTCTGCATTTATCTGAGGAAAATCCAATACACAACATGTGCAGCAGAAGTTTCAATGAGGATGATGGATGATCACTGGATAGAGTGAAAATGTACATCAGTGAAAAATCTGGTAAAGCCTACTCCACACTTTAGAACCAGTCCCAAAGTCAACGAAACCAAGTCATCAATAACAGGATGATTTTCCCTACATATCCACATATATACGTATACAAGGAAGAAAAAGGAGTGGAAAGAGTTAAATATTAAGAATAACTAAAACCAAAGCTTTGGACATTAATTCATGCAATTGTCAGAGTTGAGAAGGTTAGTGTCCGGTGAGGTCCTTTCCAGAGGGAAGCGAGATTCAGGTGTGTTCATCTAGACAAAGCAGGAGTTACAAAATAAATTTTAAAATTGCAATAGCACAGCAACATGGAATTAGTGTCATGTGTCTTGGTCCACTTTTCTGCTGAATATGACATTTTGTTTGGAACCAGATCTTGAGGAGGTTTACTTGGACCAATGGGATGTGGAGCTCGCTGGTTGGACTAGCACATATTGCCTAACCTTAGTTGCCTTTGAGAAGATAATGGTGAGTTGCCTTCTTGAACAGTTGCAGTCCATGTGGCCGTAGGTGGACCCACAATGCAGTTAGGGAGGGAATTCCAGGATTTTGATCCAACGACATTGAAGGAATAGTGATATAGTTCCAAATCAGGGTGGTGAGTGGCTTGGAGGGTAACTTGCAGTTGGTGTTGTTTCCATGTATCTGCTACCAGATGTCAGTGGTCATGCAATTGGAAGTTGTTGTTGAAGGAGCCTTGGCAAATTTCTGCAATGCATCTTGTAGATATTCCTCACTGCTGTGGTGGTAGGGGGAGCGAATGTTTCTGGAGGTTGTGTCAATCAAATGGACAGCTTTAGTGTCAAGCTTCTTGAGTGTTATTGGAGGTGCACCCATCCAGGCAAGTGGGGAGTATTCCATAATACTCCTGACTTGTGTCTTATGGATGGTGGACAGGGTTCGGGAAGACTGCAGGATTCCCAGCCTTTGATTTGCTCATGTAACCACTGCCTAAGTATAGCTAGTTCAGTTACATTTCTGGTCAATGGTAACCTCATGATGTTGATAGTGCGGGATTTAGCTTGATAATTTTATGAAATGTTACGTAGAAATGATCATCAACTGACAATTGTGTAATTCCAACAGCAAGTCACTCTCAACTCACTCTCGCCTCACCTCACCTTACCTTAGGAGTTCAGTATTTTTGAGTGAAAGCTGTAATGAGATCAGGAGCTGAGTGGCCCTGGTGAAACACAAACTCAGCATCAGTGAGCAAGCTATTGTTGAACAAACTATTGATGTCACTGTTGGTAACACCAACACTTTACTAATGATAGAGAGTAGACTGATGGGATGGCAATTGCCTTGGTTAGATTTGATTTGCCTTTTGTTTACAGGACCAACCTGGGCAATCTTCCACATTGTCGGGTAGATTCCTGCAACTGTAGTTGCAGCTATACTAGAACAGCTTGGATACAAGTGCAGCAAGTTCTGGAGCACAAGTCTTCAGTACTATTGCCAAAACATTGGCAGGGCCCAAAGTCTTTTGTAACATCCAATGCCTCCAACCATTTCTTAGTATCACCAGGAGTGAATTGAATTTGCTGAAGGCTGGCATTAGCAATACTGAGGACCTCTGGAGAAGGCTATGACAAATCATTCACTAGATACTTCTTGTTGAGGATTGTTGCAAATCTTTCAACCTTGTCATTTGCATTTACATTGCTAGGCTCCCTCATCATTGAGAATGGGCATGTTTATGGAGATTTCCCCTCCAGTGAGTTGTTTAATTTCTCACCACCATTCACAACTAGATGTAGCAGAATTGCAAAGTTTAGATCTGTTGCTCTGGTTATGGAATTGCTTAGTCCTGTCTATCACTTGTTGCTTATGCTGTTTGGCACACAGGTAGTGCTTCAGTAGATTGACACCTCATTTTTAGGTTCTGGATTAGTGGTGCTGGAAGAGCACAGCAGTTCAGGCAGCATCCAAGTACCAGTGAAATCGACGTTTCAGGCAAAAGCCCTTCATCAGGAATACAAGCAGAGAGCCTGAAGCGTGGAGAGATAAGCTAGAGGAGGGTGGGGGTGGGGAGAAAGTAGCATAGAGTACAATGGGTGAGTGGGGGAGGAGATGAAGGTGATAAGTCAGGAAGGAGAGGGCGGAGTGGATAGGTGGAAAAGGAGATAGGCAGGTAGGACAAGTCCGGACAAGTCATGGGGACAGTGCTGAGCTGGAAGTTTGGAACTAGGGTGATGTGGGGGAAGGGGAAATCATTGTTTTTAACCTCATTTTTAATAATGCTCAGTGCTACTCCTGACATACCCTCTTGCAGTCTTTAAATAAGAGCTGATCCCTTGGTTTCATAGCAACAGTACAGTGGGAATATGCAAGGCCATGTACTTGTGAATTGTGTTAGATTCTGCTGCTATTGATGACACACAGCAGTCCATGAATGCCTGCTCTTGGGTTGCTAGATTAGCATCTCTGCATTTAGCAAAATAATACTACCACTTCAAACAATAAGGGTATTCTCAAGATGAAGATGGGACTTTGTCTCCACAAGGACACTTGTGTTTACTCTTACCAATACTGTTATAAATGTATAAATCTGTGACAAAAAGGTTGATGAGGGTGAGGTCAAGTATGGTTTATTTCTCATTGCTTCCTTCACCTCCTGGTTCAGACCCAGTCTAGCAGTAATGTCCTTCAGGACCCAGCAACTCTGCCAATGGGGCACTCCTTCTGGTGGATATTGAAGACCCAGCTAGAGTACATTCTGCACTCTTCCCAACCTCAGCACTTTCTCAAATTGCTGTTCAACATGGATGAATAGCTCAGGGGGGTGGGTGCATGTGGCAAGGAGGAGGTTTCCTTGCTCATGTTTGCTTAATACACGAGAAATCATGGGGTCTAGAGTGAATATTGAGGACTCCCAGGGCAGCTCTCTCCTGACTGTATAACACTTTGACACCACATCTTTAGGACATACCATGTTGGTGATGGTTGGAACATTCGCTATCGGTATGATTCTGTGAGTATGACTGTATCAGGCCTTTGCTTGACCAACCTGTGAGACAGTTCGCCAGCTTTTGGCACTAGCTCCCAGATGTTAGTAAGGAAAATTTTGCTGGGTCTGCTGCCTTAGATTATGCCATGTAGTCCATCCAGTCTCATTCCTTCTTCCCCCACCCACTCCCACCCCCACTTACCATTTCCTTCCATAATCTTAATATCATTATCTCCTAGAAATCTAATTTTTTTTTGTTGTGCCCAAATTCTGCCATGCGCCATTGTGGGATTAGAAGTCAGGGTATTATGTGGGTCTCTGGATTGCTTATCACTGCTAATACCACTAGGTCAGTGCCTCCACACACCTGAAGCAAGCTCAGATATTAACCTGGAGTCTGGCTGTTTGCTGTTCCAGTGTTAAAAGCAGATTCAGACATAAGGCAGACTTACGTTATGCATGTCTAGATTCTTTGCAGACTGAGGCAAACTGGTCCAGAAATTACAATTAAATTCTTCTGAAATCAGAGAACTTTGTGTATTGTCAGGCCCATTAGTGAGTCAGAGTCAAAAAATGTGACGCTGGAAAAGCACAGCCAGTCAGGCAGCATCCAAGTAGCAGGAGAGTCGATGTTTCAAGCATAAGCTCTTCATCAGGATTCTTTCTCTTCATATTCCTGATGAAGAACTTATCCTCAAAATGTCGACTCTCCTGCTCCTGAGACGCTATCTGACCAGCTGTGCTTTTCCAGCACCACACGTTTTGACTCTGATCTCCAGCAACTACAGTCTTCATTTTCTCCCATTAGGGAGTCATTTCAACTGACCAATCAATCTTTATCCATTTGGCCAAGGATCCATTGTTCACCTTCGGAGGTCGACTGGTCTATTTCCACCTCTTCAGGTATAATACGGTTTGATGACTCTCCTTTTCTTATCACTCCTTGCTGGGAGATAGACAGTCTTCTCTTCTTTTTCATTTCTTGATTGCAATGTCCACACAATGAAAGGATGTGAGTCCGAGGTTGACGGTGACTAAGTTCTATTTCAGTCATTTCTGTTGAAATATTCGTTGTCAGTTTGCATCATGTGATCAGCAGTGGCTGCATTTTAGTCTGACAACGTCAACTTTAAATGCTGAATAAGGAAGTACAGCTTTTAAAACAGTTTTAAAAGACATCTTTCTGCTCTTGGAAACAAAGAAAGGAAAAGCATAAAAATGCAATCTCTACCTGGGACAAATCATGTCGTTTGAAACCAATGCTTATCTGTTGAACGACAATACTAAATGAAATGAAAGCTGATTTATACTGAGTATATCAGGATATTTCCAAAGTAGCAATTATGAGGATACATTTTCTTGCCCAGTGAGTGAGTGTATTTCCATACTGAGATAAACTGACAAGTTGAACATTAAGAGAATACTTGATGTATATATGTTTGTTCATTATCCATCTCCAAATCCAGCAATGATTTCTTTATCATCACCACACTCAGCTGTATTTCTTCACAGCCTCCATACAGACTTCCAATTCCTTGCTGCTGCTTCTAGCCAAGATCTGTAAGGCTGCCTATGTCTGTAAGGTTGACAGTGAGCTTAGAAACCATCTCCACAACCATGTGAATCACATGGAACCTGTATCCAGCTAGAAATGCTGATTAGCTATTCTTTAAAGTTCAATTTTCATTTGGCTTGGGAATAAACAGACAACTTAAAGTGTAACTGTGTGCTATTCAACTTCTCAACACCTTCCTGGGATATTAGAGACTAACAGTTTAATCACTGTAAACACAAATGCTGCTGCCATTATTTTCTAGAGTGAACCCATTACACTAACCTTCCAGTGAAACAATTTTTAACAGCCATATCACCCAAAGCTGTTGTCATGCAGACTTCAGAAAAGGTCATGAAACACTTTTTACACTAAACTAGTGATAGTTCCAAGGTGTAACAATCTCATAAACCACATGATTGCAACTAGATTCCATTGTGGGGTTGTTACTTATGCAGTTATTGGATCAGTATGTTTATTCCTCTTTGAGTTTTTCTCTGACAGCCTAGGAATCAATGTTCCCTCTAAATTTCTTTTTGGTGCACTGACCACCAAGCCCCATGTGCAACATAGTGTTCTGAAGTCAGCACAGTGTATGCACAGCACCTCAGAACAGCCACACAGCTCTGAGTGAGTGTTGCTGGTTAGTTCAGTGGGGTGAATCTCAAAGTCCACCTGCTAATGCGTCTAGGGTTGGTCTTTAAAATAAAGCAGATGGCCACGCTGCCACTTCCCTGTGTCCATTCCTCCAACCGCTCCCGCACAGGGGTATGGGTAAGGTAGCCTTCAAGACGGGAAGCAAAGGTTCCTTAAATTGATCCCTGGTTTGACTAGGTTGTCCTATGATGAAAGTAAGTTGAGTCTGTCTGAAGTTAACAAGAATCAGAGGCAGCCTCATTTTTTAAAAAAAGCAAGATTCTGAAGGGGTTTGACATGGCTAATGCTGCAAGATTGCTTCTACTCATCAAGGACTATAAAATATGGGGGCACAGTCTAGAGATCAGAGATCAATCAATTAGAGAAGTGAGGAGATGGGGAGAAATTACTTCACCCAAATCATAGTCTTTGATTATTATCATATTTTGCTTTATATTGTTTATTATAAACCTTAAATAAAATTACAAGAATATGGATGCTGGAAATTAGAAATGGACTCAGCAGACTGGCAATATTGATGGAATGGGTAGCAGTTTTAATGTTTTCAGTTAAACAGGAGTATTTGACTCAAAACATTAACTCTCCTTTCTCCCCAGACACTACCAGACTTGATGAGTCAGTTCAGTACTTTGTTTTTAGATTAGAAGTCCAGGCCTTCAGAAAAAAAAATCAATCCTTCTTACTTCTATCATGCTCCTTCTAAACATTAGATGCTTTGTACCAATAATATTTTTATTGATGCATTACTTGCTCATTTGCGGCCTCTGTTTTGTTTACATACTGCGTGAAGAACAGTCTGTTCCTGCGCCACTCATTAGTCTACTTCCTATTTATTCAAGACACAGTTTCAAAGTCTATGCTGCAGGAAAGTCTGGCTGTCATTAAATCAAATTGCAAGTGAATGAAGTGAGAAATCTTAGTCCATTTAATATTTGTTAATGTTTCAAAACTGTGGCCTGAACTTCACCAAAAATCAGCTAAGTGGCAATCTCGGAGCATTCCATTAAGGGTTTCTCTCTATGAGCTCAGGTAAATTTTCTTGTACAATACTCTGCTGCTCACCTCATCTGTACCCATTACATTTGGACAGTGCTGCACTCACATTGTTATCGGCTCAGGAATGGTGGATCACTGCTTAATACTGCCAGCATCTTCTGGCATTCAGCGCCTTGCTGTGCACTGGGTCACATGCTGCAGGTCAGGAGTTGCCTTTTGTGGGAAGAATTGACCTGGAGGTGGCTGACACAAGCAAGTTGACACCTCGATTTGCAGACAGAGACCTGGGGGTCCTGGTGGATGAGGTGGAGAAGAGGAGGGGCATCCTTTTTCCTCAGGACCACCAGAGGGGACCACAGCACCAGACCTTGCCAGCCCCGCCAGGTCACTGTGGTGCCCATGGTCTGGGTGAACACCCAGCAAGGCAGGAAGAAGGTCCTCCACAGTGCTTAGTTGCCACCTTCTTCTCTCACTACACATGCCTCCAGTCAAGAATCATGTTCTACCATTCTCACTATTGTATGCGGTATCTTCCCTCGCTTGCTCTCACCCACCCCAAAACCCCTGGACTATGACCTCTGCACTTTTGACTCACTCACTCACCTACTCACTCACTCATTTGAGAGACCTCACCAATCTTCCCTACCTGCACCAGTACTAATAGCTGTGCCAGGTATTTTCATCTCACTCAATCTCCTCCTTTTGAATCATTTAGGGAAAAAAAACAGCCCACATTAGGACAGCAGGGACCAGGATATTTGCTAAATGAAGGTAGTAAACATTCTCCCTATGAGGAAAAAGTCCTTGTTCTCAGTGGGGGAGGACTGTGACCACTCATGGTGATGTGGAGACCTCTCAGAAACTAGGTCAGATTCATCGTGCTGTACTGCTCTCAGATCAGCACTATTGTGAATGTATTCTTAACATAAACAAACTTTTCACTCACTTTTCCCAACTCATGCTCTCTCTTGTCTCTACAAGGCACCAGTGTATCTGCACAATTGCTGTTCTCAAGAGACATCAGCCCCTCCTCCATCCCTGAAGAAGGAGTTGCAGGTGCCTCAGAGGAAGCTCCAGCAAGGTTAGCCTCCTGCACCCTTCACCAGTTCAGGTCCTGTCTCCTTGGTGAGTATTTTAGCACAGAGTCAGGAGGAGCTGATGGTCAGCACATCACTGCTACCTCTCTGCAGCTGGATGGCTGGCACTCAGAGGAAGTATGGAGCAGCCCCTGGAAGGAGAGAGGCCATGGGGTCAGTCACGAATAACGCCATTCAAATGCACAAACAGCCACAGGAGCAGACGGTGGGTTCATCAGAGACACTTGATACAGCGAATGGGAGGTTGAGGTGGCTCACCAATGCTCTTTGTACTGTGCTGCATCTGACTGTCTCCATGGACAGACTAGTAACTGCCATTGCAGGCCAATGCCATGCACCCTCAGTGTCGGCCAGGTAAGTACACAGACCTGAACTTCTTCACTCGAGCCATCAGTGCCCAGCACAACAGCAAGGTGACGGGGGGGGGGGGGGGGGGGGTCAAAAGACCTTAACCTCTCCCCAGGTGCCCTGTCCTCAAACGGAGACAGGGTGATTACAGTAGCAATAGGAGGAATCACAGACAGGCATCTCCTGAAGCCTCCTCTCAGGACATACCAGAGGTACACAGGCTTTCTCCCTCCATCCAGTCTGCCACCCTCAACTCTATGGAAGTTTCAGCTGAACCTGCATCTAGCCAGGACCCTCTTAACATGTGTGAGCTTTCTAGCCACAAATGACAAAGGGTCACCTACCTGAAACTCCAAATCCAACGCTCACCACGATAGAGTAGGCTCCCTCCACCCCAGCTGCACATCCCAGGACTGTATAGTGGAAGGGAAAGGAGAAAGGTAACCTTCTGAGGTCACATGTGTGGCACCAGTGAAACATCATTGCAAAGACATCATCAGATATTTAAATTTGCATCCACTTCTTATTATCAGCTCTGTGAGCGACTGTTATTTTAGCTCTGGTTCCAAATGTGAAGGTTCAGAGCTTGGCCCATTGTATTACCACGAGATAGTTTAACTCTGTCTTAACAGTAGTTATCTTTCCATGACAACTATGCTAGCAGGATAGGGATTGAATGACAGAGCATTCAGACGTTGTGAAGTCTTCCATAAGTTTGTTACATTAAACAACATACAAAGCATAAAATGATCAGACCAGTAAGTGCACAGCGCACACTAGCCTCTGCAGCATCAAAGCATTTACAGTCAGTGAAAGATAATTTCACACAATTCAGCTCCTTTCAATGAGGATCAAGAAGACTTTCTGCCTGTGTCACTTTGCCGGATGCCCTGTAAGATGCTGAAGTTGCTGTCCTTTCTGAAGAATGTCCTCATTTTCTGACCCAGCACCATGTTGCGGCTCTCACAGATCCTCATTGTCCATCAAGTTGCTTGGTATGTCCTCTGATTTTCCAGAACAGAAATTCCATGGATTAAGTCTCACAGACTTGATTGAGTTTTTTGAAGAAATAACAAAGAGAATTGATGAGGGAAGAGTGGTGGATGTGATCTATATGGACTTTAGTAAGGCGTTCGACAAGGTTCCCCATGGGAGACTGGTTAGCAAGGTTAGATCTCACAGAATACAGGGAGAACTAACCACTTGGATACAGAACTGGCTCAAAGGTAGAAGACAGAGGGTGGTGGTGGAGGGTTGTTTTTCAGACAGGAGGCCTGTGACCAGTGGAGTGCCTCAAGGAATGGTGCTGGGTCCTCTACTTTTTGACATTTACATAAATGATTTGGATGCGAGCATAAGTGGCACAGTAAGTTTGCAGATGACACCAAAATTGGAGGTGTAGTGGACAGTGAAGAGGGTTACCTCAGATAACAACAGGATCTGGACCAAATGGGCCAATGGGCTGAGAAGTGGCAGTTGGAGTTTAATTCAGATAAATGTGAGGTGCTGCATTTTGGGAAAGCAAATCTTAGCAGGACTTATACACTTAATGGTAAGGTCTAGGGAGTGTTCATGAACAAAGGGACTTTGGAGTGCAAGTTCATAGTTCCTTGAAAGTAGAGTCACAGGTAGATAGGATAGTGAAGAAGGCGTTTGGTATGCTTTCTTTTATTGGTCAGAGTATTGAGTACAGGAGTTGGGACGTCATGTTGTGGCTGTACAGGACATTAGTTAGGCCACTGTTGGAATATTGACCTTATAGAGGTTTACAAAATTATGAGGGGCATGGATAGGGTAAATAGGCAAAGTCTTTTCCCTGGAGTTGGGGAGTCCAGAACCACAGGGCAAAGGTTTAAGGTGAGAGGGGAAAGATATAAAAGAGACCTAAGGGGCAACTTTTTCATACAGAGGGTGGTACGTGTATGGAATGACCTGCCAGAGGAAGTGGTGGAGGCTGGTACAATTGCAACATTTAACAGGCATTTGGATGGGTATATGAATTGGAAGGGCTTGGAGGGATATTGGCTGGGTGGTGGCATGTGGGACTAGATTGGGTTGGGTTATCTGGTCGGCATGGACGGGTTGGACCAAAGGGTCTGTTTCCATGCTGTACATCTCTATGACTCCATGACTGTATCTGCACATTACGGTACTAATCCCCAGACATGACCCACATGATCCTGCTGTGGACAGAATATCCTAGTGCAGGAAGGTGTTCCATTACAGATACACTGCACATCGTGACGTGTCATTCCGACTGCCATCTCTAAGCAGGGTATGGTGCCACCGACCCTCCCACATCTGTACGGCAATCCATCAAAGACCAGTGACTGTAGGTTTCCTTCATCTTCATCACATCATGAGGCCACCTACAGCTGGAATCTCACATTGAGAGGCTGTTCCACTTCTGTTGGGGGTCGATGTGGTCCTGAGCTTCAGACCCATGTGTTTCTCACTCATTCCTCTAACAGCTCTTACAGCCACACCGCTGACCATTGCTTCTGTGCCTGGATCCATTGGAGATGGTCCCAATGAGCCGCTGTGGGCAATATCAGAGACAAAGCAGCTCCTCAATCATTCAGCTGTTGCAGCAATCAACAGCTTCCTCCAAAACACTGGGATGTGGGAACCCCAACTAAAAAGCCAGCAAAGCCTTTACATGGACCTTGACCTGATCCTCATGTCTACAGCTCATTTGGCACAGATACAATGTGTGGTAGCATATAGTGAGAATTTCTCCCTCACCCTCAACCCCATTATTACTCAAAAAAGGCAGCTTTACATATAGGATAGCAGTGTGGACATTTTATAGTCCAAGGTGTGAAGTGAGCAGCTCTCAGATCGTGTGCAGACTGTGAAACCTTGGGAGGTGATTGTAAGTCTTGGAACTAAGGTGCATCTACACAACTCGCCTGACATTACCTGGGTTTCAAAGCCATGACTGGGATTAATTTACAATGTAGAATGAGACGATCAAGATTGTTCATGGCCAGGATTTCAGTCAATACAGAAGTCCATGGTCAGTGTTATGTGATAACAGATGCGTGGATATCTGTTTAATGCTGTTGCATCTTGAAAGGTCCAAATCACACAAATATAGAGGTCCCTCTCCCAGAGAGAGAAAAACATATTCCAGACACTTTGGTTATTGTGGCAGCCATTTTCCATTTCCACTGCACACTTGCAATTTGAATGAGGATGAAATGCAACACAGGTACCCCTTCATGGAATGAGTTGCAGTCTCAGCCTCTCAATCCAGCTTGACATCCCCCCCAGTGTTCCTTTTATCCATGCTCTCACTGTCAACCCCATTAGCTTATTTTCCTTATGTCCTTACTCAAGCAAATCATCTAACTGATCATCTTCCCACTTTGTATCCCAGGCATGCAGTTTTGTTATGTCGAACGTAATTCTGCACTGATTCCTATCGAACGCAGGATGATGGCAACCAGTGAGGATCCTGCTCCCTCAGAACCTCTTGCTCTGTATATGCTTTATTTTCTCCCCATATGTTGAGCTGTCACTCTTTATGATTATCATCCTCCCTTCATGCTGCCTCCAATCCTAACAGTTGACTTCCCCAGCATCCTCAGCACAGCCCTGGCTCCTGTGACACTTCTTGACTTACAGAGAACAGACTCCTAGCTCTGACCGTGGTCACTCTACCTGATGGAGTCCCCGAACAGCAAAGCAACAAACTGGGGCCACTAGGCATCTGCTCAGACTTTCATAATAGGAAATCTGATCATTTTGTTTCTCTGCCATGTGGGCAAAAAGTACATTGCATGTAAGTGATGGGAGAATTAGTAATAGTGAGCTTTCAATACATGAAATTGGCCCTCTCACCACCCACCAGCGAGATTCTCATCTCAACATTTAAACTTTGGGGGCAAAATTGGACTTTAGTGTTATTTTGACATCAAGTATCTTATTTTTCTGACCTTTTGTGATAGTTTTCCTACTGGCTCATCACTACCTATATCATTCAGTGACATGAATTCTGTGATTGATATTGAAAATAACTTTCTTTATTGAATGGATGGAAACCATTTGATAAGGTTAAAAAGACTGAACAACAGCATTATAAATGACTCAAACATCTTTCAAGATGCCAAGCATTTAGGTAACTGTGCGTGACTTTTAGCAATGTTACCAGAATAGAGCTGGGCCATCGAGAGGTAACCCACCAGAGACAATCAATTGAAAAGAGTGTGAGTAACTTATTTCCTGAATCATTCAAAAAAACATTTCCACATAATCTGTGTATTCAAGGGAGAATGGATCAAGGCATTCAACTCAATCACTGGGAGCAGCGAATGAGAGGTGTTGATACTCTGACGACCAGATAGTCATTGGAGCAGTGTACATTGGAATTACACATCAGGATTGTGTGGAATTCCAGGGAATTGCCAAGGAAATTGCTATTTCTGATGGCAGATTCCCTCCTTCTGGAGCCCTCTAAAAAAGGCCCTGAAAGTCAGAGACTTTAGAGGTATCTGGCTCACTAAGCTTAATAGCAACACAGGACTTGTTAAAAAAACTAAACATCGACACTAACTCCTGAACAACTGTTAAACCAAACAACTTAACTCACAACAGAACTATCTACCCTCCCAAAATCCTGACAACCCACTGGAGACCCAACACCCAGTGCCCCCGACCATACTAAACTAAACATAGCCCTTGACCTGACCCTGCAAGGCCCACCACGGCCAGAATGAGCACCAGCCCTCCCTCCTAAAATGATTAAAATAAATTAGTTTAAATATTGGCAGACTTACACACTGGGGCCTCTGATGATGAAATGTCAGTAAAATCCAGTTTGGCTGGAATTTCTTTGGGGGTGGCGTGGCCGTTGTCCTAACCTGCTCAATCTGATGTAATTGAGATGACTGGAACTGATCAGATGCTATCAAATTCCAGAATTCTCACTTACTGTACCCCTGGTGGCACCAGTGGTTACACTTGCAAATTGTTTCATCAGTGAAAGTGGATGTTGTAATTCAGATGGACATGGCAGCCAATTCCTACACAACTAAGTCCCATAAACCCGTTCTGAGCAAGGGTCACTGGATCTAAAACATTCACTCTCATTTCTCTCCACAGATGCTGCCAGACCTGCTGAGTTTTTACAGCAATTTCTGACTTTGGCTTTTTTTTCCCACTATAAACAGGAACTTGGATGTTTATTGAATCTAGTGATATTGGTTAAGGAATCATGGTTTTCCCATGTGATTAATGAGTAATGTGGTTAGGAAGATAGCAGCGGATTTAAAGGCCGAAAGCAGCAACTAGGCAGCATCTCGTGGACAGAACCAAGCAATTACCTGCAGTGAAACAGAAACATAGGTGCCTGGAGAAACTCAGCACGTCTGGCAGCATCAGTGCACAGAGGAATCAGTGGGACTGGCAATATCTACCCACAGAGGAATCAGTGGGACTGGCAGTATCTACCCACAGAGGAATCAGCGGGACTGGCAGTATCTGCAGACAGAGGAATCACTGGGACTGGCAGTATCTGCCCACAGAGGAATCAGCGGGACTGGCAGTATCTGCAGACAGAGGAATCAGCAGGACTGGCAGTATCTGCGGACAGAAGAATCTGCAGGACTGGCAGTATCTACCCACAGAGGAATCAGTGGGACTGGCAGTATCTGCGGACAGAGGAATCTGCAGGACTGGCAGTATCTACCCACAGAGGAATCAGCGGGACTGGCAGTATCTGCGGACAGAGGAATCAGTGGGACTGGCAGTATCTGCGGACAGAGGAATCAGCGGGACTGGAAGTATCTACCCACAGAGGAATCTGCAGGACTGGCAGTATCTGCAGACAGAGGAATCAGCGGGACTGGCAGTATCTACCCACAGAGGAATCAGTGGGACTGGCAGTATCTGCGGACAGAGGAATCAGCGGGACTGGCAGTATCTGCCCACAGAGGAATCAGTGGGACTGGCAGTATCTACCCACAGAGGAATCAGTGGGACTGGCAGTATCTGCCCACAGAGGAATCAGCGGGACTAGCAGTATCTACCCACAGAGGAATCAGCGGGACAGGCAGTATCTGCCCACAGAGGAATCAGCGGGACTAGCAGTATCTGCCCACAGAGGAATCAGCGGGACAGGCAGTATCTGCCCACAGAGGAATCAGTGGGACTGGCAGTATCTGCCCACAGAGGAATCAGCGGGACTGGCAGTATCTACCCACAGAGGAATCAGTGGGACTGGCAGTTTCTTCCCACAGAGGAATCAGCGGGACTAGCAGTATCTGCCCACAGAGGAATCAGCGGGACTGGCAGTATCTGCGGATAAACCTGCTGAGTTTCTTCCGCAATTTCTGTCTTTGCTTGTTTCAGATCCTCGGCACCAGCAGTTATTTGATTAATTTTAGCCTGTTCTGCCCGTCCTCGCTCTGTGCAGGGTTTGGGGATTTCCATAAAGATGCCACCCTTCTCCTTTCGATGTGCCTCCTCTCATCAGGCTGTGCAGGATCCCGTCCTCCCAGGGTATAAAGGTGAACGTGGAACCCGGGAATTCTCAGCTCTGTGCTGCTCCGTTCGGGGAGGAAAAGCCCGAGGCGTCTCTGTGCGGGACAAACATTCAACCGGATGGAAAAATTGTGGTTAGTTCTTGTCTGGATGGTTACAAACTGACAGGTGATTATCTGGGCTCTGAAAGGGGTGAGGCTGACTTTAATATGGGATCTGATTTGGGAAGGACACAAATCCTGACCGATCAGTTTCTGATGAAATGCTTCATGGAAATGGAGCAGAATTCCTTAAAAGATGTACCTGTCTTCTCCACACTGACACTGATTCATTTAAAGCAGGTCCACTTTGGGCATCTTGCAGTTTGAAAGTTGCAGGAATTAAAAAATATACACACACATATTTTAGTCTTGGTTACATTGCTTTGACTGGAAAGAGTTATTAGTTCTGTTAGAGGGGGAGGAGGAATCTGGGAGGTGGGATTCCTTTCAATCTGCCGGAAATAGCGGAGTTATGAAATCAAAGCGTGGTGGTGACAGAGGAACAGTGTGAGAGAAACCCCCCCATACACACAGACTTACAGAGCTAACAGCAGCTGGAACTCCACACCAGTCCACACTGAAAGCAAAAAGATTTTTAAAAAGGAGTCACCTCGACTGGTTCCTCATCAGTTGGTCTGGAGATTCTCGCTCGGAGGGAGCAGTAACGGTACTAATCTAAAGCCAGGCTCCGGATTGTACAGAGAACCACAGCAACTTCCACTCGGATATGGGCTGGACAGTTCAGCTTGTGTTGGGGGTCGCCCTGGTCTCCACCATCTCAGCTCTCAACACTGGTAAGAAATCTTATTACTTTAAATCCATGCACAGTAAAGTGTTTAAAACAAACCTAAATTGATTCAATAGAATCAGCAGCCATAGAATCAGGCAAGCACTGAAACAGACCCCTTCCGTCCCAACTCGTCCATGCTGGCTAGGTTTCCTGAACGGAACGAGTCCCATTTGCCTGCGTTTAGCCCAGATCCCTTTAAACCTTTCCTATCCGTGTACCTGTCCAAATGCCTTTTACATGTTCTAATTGTACTCGCTCCTATCTCTGGCAGCTCCTTCCACATACTCACCACTCTGTGTGAAAAAGTAGCCCCTTCGATCTCTTTTTAATTTTTTTTCCCCTTTCACCTTAAAGCAATGCCTTCTGGTTTTGGGACCCCACTGCCCTGGGGGAAAAGACCTTGGCTATTCACCTTGTCTACGTCTCTCTTGGTTTTATAAACCGCTATAAATTTGTGGAAAATAGCACGGTATTGGTGGAGTTAATTCATAATAATCGAATTCCTGGGTGTTCTGAACTAGTCACAGAAAATGTTGGCGAAACTCATCAGGTCTGGTTGCATTGAAACCCGTTTTCAATCCAATTTTCACCCCTTTTCTCTGTTGCTGCTTTCACGGATGCTGTCAGACCCATTTCCAGCACTTGCTTTTTCTTGTTAAATTTCAGATGTTCAGCATCCGCAATATTCTGCCGAGATTTTTTTTTTAAAAAATCGTGGTTGTGGTGTCGGTGTAAAAGAGAAATGATGGGAATTAGGATGTTTATCACTAGTCTGTGGCCGTTTTTGTTCTGTTTGTGAAAACTGCGCAACTCCTGCTGGGGAAACAGAGCGGGCAGCCCTGGTCTGGCTGTCTGCCCACTGTCTGCTTTACTGTCCCCCCCACGCCTCCCCCGCATTTATTTAGTCTACTCTCCGACCCTTTGGAAAACTTTAGGATGGGAGAGTGGGGGTGGGTGGGTAGGTATTTGTGCAGCTCATGGGTTCAGTGATGTGCCTCACAGCTCAGCTCAGTGAGAGACCAAGAGACAAAAGCCAAGATGAACTCAGTGTCTGAGTTTGCTGGGGGAGGGGGTGAGGTGGAATTCATGTGCAGCGTCTTGGGTTTGTTTCTCATTCTTGCTGGTCATCGATCCGCACTACTGTGTTGGCGGCAATTATACTGTGCTGCTTCATCTCGTTTGAGCACTTTTGTCTCGAAAGCAGATTGCTGTTACAAGGCTACTGACCTGCAAGCGTCCCTGAAAGAGGCAGCTGTTTTCTTTTTAAAAGGCAGTTGTTTTGTAAATAGGCGGTTGTTTTGTGTGTGTGGAGAGACGTAATGGTGTTTGCGTGCTTTGTGTTTGACTCACTGCTCTCCAGGCAAGAGACTGACCGTAAAAACCAAAAAGGGCTGCGGATGCTGTAAAACAGGAACAACAGAAGTTGCTGGAAAAGCTCAGCAGGTCTGGCAGCATCCGTGCAGAAAACATCAAGAGTTAACGTTTCAGGTCCGGCGACCCTTCCTCAGAGACTGACCGTGAAGCGTTCTGAGCGATAGGAGACTTTGTAAACACTAGAGGTGACATTCATCAAAATCTGTCACTGAAAGAACTGTGCTCCCCTTTCAAAAAAAAACTGCGGCCCTTCTGGATTATGAGCAAGGCCAGTCCGTAAACAACAGACATTCCCTCTCCCCCCACTCCCCCGCGCTATGAACACGAAGTATTTCGACATAAAAGGCTCTGCAGTGCTTTCGAAACAAATTCATTAACCTGTTATGAAACGTCAAACTTTATTTCTGTCCACCAGAAGTAACTCAACTTTGTACTTTGAACATAGGTGGGACTGTTTGGATTCCACTTACATCAATCTTCACGCTCTGATTATTTAATCCCTGTTCGAAGAACCTGGTATTATCAACTGAAGGTGCAATGATGTACTGATCATAATTATGACTAATGCATTATCCATACAGAATAACTATAATCTTTTCAAGGATTTTACAGACTTTCTGGAGAGAGACTTTTCCGTAATACTGCTTATTTCAGCATTTCATGGTTAGAACACAATGTAATGCCAAGTGAGATTTCCAGAAAAAAACAAAATCTCATGTCCATTATGTTATGTGTTAAGGTTGTGGTGGAAACTCAAGGATTAAAGCAAACATATAAAGATTAGAGGGGGACAGGAGAATCGAGAAATAAAGAAGTAGACTCAATTCCTCACCTGCCCATTCCTCCCCTTCCACAACAGACTTTGTTGCCCACCTCTCTCATCCAGACTCAATCCATCTCTACCCTATCCACAAACCGAACCCCCATTCCCCAGCCACCAGACCTAAGGATAAACTCTCCTACCGAGACCCTGAACCTGCCCTCTATTCTACCACTGATTCTAATATCTCCCACACACCTCAATGTACCTGACACATGGCATCGCCTACCTAGCCGCCTTGCCAACTGGTTTCCTAGCCAATTGCCTTTCTGACCTGGCACTATACTTAACCAGTATTGTAACCCCCTAACCATCTAGCACTCTCTCTTCCTGGCACCCTAACCTCACAGTGATCTTATGTACTTACTGTTTGACCGTATCTGTGGTTCTGGACGTTTACATTTTAGAATCTAGCAGCTGATTGCTGTGAAAAGAGGTGGTAGTTTGTCTTCCTCAAACAGCTCGGCACTAGATGGAAGTACAGCTCCGTGTTTTTGAAGGAGCCCTGATTGGAATCTGCTATCTGAAATACAGAGTGCTCCTCTTCATCTAAAAGGTGGGGAAGGGTACCAATTTATGTGAGATGGTCACTCCATAGAAAATCTGGACCAAGAGGACTTCAGCCACTTTTAAGTCCTTGAAACCTTTAAAATGCTGTACACTATTAAGAACCAGTAGTGTTCAATGTACATTGAGTGCATAGAATCTGGCCCCTGAGACTACCATACCAGCATACTGAATCGCTTTCTTAACTAAATAACTATTGAAGTTACTTTGCAAACAAGTTTTTAAACATGTGTTTCAGCTAAAAGTAATATTTGTTGGATGACAATTTCCTTGGTTAGTAAGTATTTGACATCTCACCAGATAATGCACTTGAAATTCCAAGAGAAGATGAGAATTTTATCAAAATTAATTGCACTTTGCTGAAAGCAGAAGCCAAAAGATACCCGGAACAAAGCAGTTGCTTTCAAAGAAGATCATAATCTAAAGCAAGGAAGAATCAGATTATATATTTGGGAAAAGGAGAAGGATGGATAATGGTGATCTTGCATTACAAAAATATAATTAAAAATTAACAATCTGGAGAGTACCAAGTGAGAATTTAAAAATCATTGCGCTTTATTATCTGTAATTAGTGAATTCATATTTAAATTACACCTCAAAATTAACTTGTTCTGAAACCAGATTCTGGATTAGTGGTGCTGGAAGAGCACAGCAGTTCAGGCTGCCTTAAAATTCTACATCCTGTTGGGGCCTATCACACCTTTGTAGACAGTATATATTTTGTTCTATTCCCCATACCACTGAGGGAATACAAACAGCAATTCAATCTCTTTTAGAAATGACTGCAGAGTCTGCTGGCTACCATTGTTGCAGGCGGGGGCTTCCATGTCCTGAAAATCCTCTATGCTCCAAAATGTCTTCATCCCATTGCTCTTTTGGTAATTGTAGGATGCAAGAATGTAAAGTGTATAATGGTCCAATATAACACTATATCTGCTTCTAGCTGCTCCCTTGCTCTAGAAAAGTAAGTACTGTTCCCTATAAGATGACATTTTCAATGACTCCCAAAAATGACAATATACAGAATCTGATGTAAATGCAATCAAATGTTTTCACTGTTGATAAATATATGAAAATGTTTATTTCATCCCTTGATTGCTCTTTTTCAGGCAAATCATCACAAAATCAAGTGCGTCCCAGAACCTTTGCAGCTGTTTGGACTCATAAACCTTTGGAAGTTTTTGATCTTGATGGAAAAATTGAAGGCGAAGGTTCAGGCCTGTATGATGGAAGTGGATTCACTGATGGATCTGGATTTGGATCACATGAAAATAAACCCACCATCCCTGTCAAAATCCATGAAGAACACCACATGCAACATGTAGCCATCTCAAATACAGCAGAACAATACTTAACTAGTCAATGGATGACTGCATTTATTCCTTCAGTTTACACCATTGTTTTTGCATTGGGATTGCTTCTCAACTGTATGGCAATCTTAATGATTCATTTCAGGATGAAATGTAAAAAGCCGGCTGTAATTTACATGATGAATTTGGCAGCAGCAGATCTGTTATTTCTGCTGATGCTGCCTCTAAAAATTGCTTACCATTTTTCTGGCAATAACTGGGGATTTGGCTCTTTCCTCTGCCGATTGGTTACTGGTGGATTTTATGCGTATATGTACTGTTCAGTGCTGCTGATGATGTGCATAAGTATTGACCGATTTCTCGCTGTAGTCTATCCAATACGATCTGCTACCTGGAGGACCCGGGGGCGTACAGTTGTAATTTGCCTTGTGATGTGGCTTGTAGCTATTGGTGGTGTCCTCCCTCTTTTCCTTACTGAGCAAACAGTGTATGTCACTGAGCTGGGCATTACAACCTGCCATGATGTGCTACCCCTCTCCACCTTACAGAGCTACTCTGTCTACTATTTTCCCACTTTGTGTTTTCTGCTGTTTGTAATTCCCCTGCTTGTGACTTCAGTCTGCTATATATGTATTATCTCAACCCTTCATTCAGCAAATGTTGCAAGCAAGTGCAAGAAAACACGTGCTATCTGTTTGGCTGTGATTGTGCTTTCTGTCTTTATTGTCTGTTTTGCACCATCTAACATTATTTTGCTTATACACTATCTTCATTTTTATTATGCACCAAGTGATGCTCTCTATTTTGCTTACATGCTGTGTGTGTGCATTGGCAGTGTTAGCTGCTGCCTTGATCCTTTGATTTATTATTATGGCTCATCTCTGTTCCAAATGCATTTTCAGAATCTTTTGTGCTCTAGGTATGTCACTGAATCTGAGAATAGTGAAACAGATTCTAAGAGCTGTAAAACAGGAACCTCCAGTTTCAATGATACTTCCTACAAAAAATTAATAGCCTAAATTGATTTTTTTTGTCTTTTTTTTATTTTAGACATGTACAATTCACTGCAATTTGGCCTTATTATGTGACAGTATCTTCTAACTTTGTGACTTCATTGGATCCCATTTCTCGATGTCATTTTTTTCTATTGGACATTTAATTAAGAGCTTTTTTTTCCAGTTATATTTCACATTGTATATTTTCTCTGTCAAATAGTTTGAGAACTTATTTGTTGCTGGAATTCCATTACAGTTCGGTGTAATTGATTGATAAACACCTTAATCCTCGAGTTTCTCTGCATTGCAAAAATAATCAATGGGATTAAAATAAACAGTCGCTATTCTTAGCTTGTTGAATTATTCTTTTCGGTTTAATATTGCTGGGTAATCTTTAGTTATATTCTTGTTTCCCATCTGGGTGATACGTTTTACAAAAAACCCCTCTGATCAAAATAAAATTGCTACCAGGATTTGTCTGTGGTAAGGATGGCGAACTGTTAGTATTCACCATCATCATTCCACTGAAACTGACAACAACTTTGCGAGTTTCGACACCAGAAGAACAGGCTGGAAACAAGATGTCCTGTCCTTGAGTCTTTACTTCTCCACAGGATGAGCTAGAGGCCCCAACAAACATAAGATCTCTCTAACCATGTCAGTCTTGCCAAAACTAAAACCCAGGAAAGTTGCATCATGTTGAATGAAGTGCTACTGAGTTTTTAGCAGTGTAACAATTTCTAGTTATTGTTAAACACTCTGGCTAGCTCTGAAAAGCTAATTCTATGTTTGTGGAATAGTTAAAAATTCCACATATTTTTATAAGCATTAAAAAAGTGAAAGTTTGATTATTTTTACTTCTATTATAATAGTCATGCAATTGTTTCACATACATTAAGAGATGACATTTAAAGTTCATTTTCAGTGCTTTCAGCTTCCTGATTTGCTGGTTGTGAACACAACAAAATTATTTGATTGCCTTCGTACATGATGTCTTCATGACTGCTGAATGCCAAGAGATCTCCTTAGTTTTGTATGAGATTTAAACTCTCGTGGGTTAAAAGGAAATTCCCACTTCTAAGATTATTTTATCTTTGTGGGCAGTTTTCTTTAGGGTCAGCAGTGAACACCCTTACTTCTCTGCTGCACAAGATTCAGGGTAGTACTGTACTTGTTCATCCAGTATCTCAAAAAGCTACCAAAACAGTATAATGAAAAAACCAGTGACAGAATCAAACTTAATCTGTCCCTCAGACATAAATGAACTTGTAATTCTAACATCTTTTTTGATTGCTTAGCTTGTTAAAAACATTATTTTAGCTCCCATTGTATCTGCCAACATTTCAAAAATAAGTACAGTGAACTTAATATTTGGATAATTTAATTAAGTAGAAGGAAAAACAAGCTCCACATTAAATTTGGCATCAAAATGAAAATAGTGGCTTATAATTCAGTAAATGTAGTTCTCTGATATTAACCATTTATCTTGTTGGAAATATAAAAGCCAATTGTATGGATGTGAATTGTGGAATTGTGCATTTATTCTCTTATTTGTTTCAGATGTTTATGACCAAGTGGTAACTACATTTCAGAAAGTAATTAATTAGCTGCAAAGCACTGAGGTTATGAAAAGCACTATGTAAATGTAGATTTTTTGTGTGTTACAAGATATTTGGTCCTTTTTATTATTGCCAGAGTTGGCCCTTTCAATATGTAAAAATATAAAGTGTAATTTTAAGTTCTTTAAAGGTAATATTTACATAATCATACTCAATGAGATGAATCTGTGAATATTCATTAATTTTACAACTGTTATTTACAGAAGCTCTTCAACCAAATAGTGAGTAGTAATGATTAGAAATGTTACAATACTATTACTCTCCAGTCCAGATCAAGCACCCATTCTATCAATCTGTTACAAAAATGGGTTCAAGCTAATTTGTGCATTAATATGAAATAACTTTCTAGTTGAAAAGACTATATGTTATTGAATGCTACTAGTAATGTGAGAGAAAGAATCTTCCTGAAATGTGTATGTTTGTATATAATGTTACAACATTGTTCTCTATTTTTATGTATTACTGCAGAATAATAAAGTTTCATTTATTAGATATCTTGCATTGATTACCTTATGGTTAGTTTATAAAGTATGTAATCAGACTATGTTTAAACATATATTTTGTCTAAAACTGCATGAAAATGAAGAAAACTAACACTTACATTCTAAAATAAAAGTTTATAAATCTAATTTGGTAAAGTTCAAAGCTACTTTATTGACTTATATCTTACAGTTTGAACATTTGCCAGTACAGGTTATTCTGTTATAACATGTGTTTCGTCAATACAAATGCACTGTAACATAATTGACAAAATGGGAACGCTGTTTCTACAGTGCAAACTTTTAAAACATCTGTTGGCTGTAACGCGATTACAGCATCAACACTTTAAGTGCTGTTTCTAAAACACAACTTTTTAATAACATGGGATTTCCCAAGAACACAACCATCACATTATAGAAAAACTAACTGTACTTCCAACTTGTCTCCCATAAGAAGATGCAGAGGTGAATGTGAGCTCAGTAGTGCCCACATTTTTGGGTGCCATGTCTCCCCTTAAGGATGTGAAATTCACTAGAAATGCATGTTACCATCCAGCAGGATGCACTGCTGGTAGGTCATGACACCAATCAATGTGCAATGCTGAATGTTACATCTGCGCTGCTACTTGCCAGCCTGTGCCCTCTCTTAAACTCTCAGAGCAGAACACAACATTAAATACCATAAAGGACTCCTCGCCCACTGGGTAAAGTAGTTACTTCCAGACTCAGGATTGAATATGGCTCGAAGAAGGAGCAGAGGACAGCCCACAAGTTTCTATCTCTACCACACTTTCAATGACTAGAAGGTGCCCACTAATGCCTGGATGAAAAAACAAAATGATCTTTCGGTATTTCTAATCAACCTGTTCAGAGATGTTATTACACACTTCTGTTCCTACCTGTTCTGTTGGTCAACCTATGCAAAGATGTTATTGCACATCTCTGAAGCAGACGGACCTGGCTCCGATGTAGGGACACTACCACTGTCTCCCTAACTCTTCATTTTTCCTTCTTCACAATATTATCATATCCCAATGGATTGCATGCTGCAAATCTGTAGCTCATTTCTAATCAATCTATTCACACATGTTGTTACATACCTCTCTCATCAATCCTTATACAATCATTCTAAATCTAAACCACCCAGGCATTGAGTTCTCTGCTAATGGTAAGTGAGAAGTATATCTTCACCTATCTTCTTGGTCTTCCTTCACTGCGTTTACGGGTCATTTTTGGAAAGCAAAATTAGATTATTGGTGAGGGCAGAAGACAAAGCAAGAATTGTATAGCTACAGGAACTGCAACCTTTAAACCAGAAGAGATTCTGGAAGGAGCAAGAGGATTAGAGTCATAGAGATTTACAGCGTGGAAACAGACTCTTCAGTCCAACCCGTCCATGCCAACCAGGTATCCTAATCTAATCTAGTCCCATTTGCCAGCACTTGGCCCATATCCCTCTAAACCCTTCTTTGATTAGATAGTCTAATATTCTCATCTTCACAGCCTTTGAAACAGCTTTACCTTTTATGGTCGACACCACCTTGTCCATGAGATTAAAGACTGCAGACATGCCTTGCTCACTCCTATTCCTGATGCCTCCACTTGTTTCCTTTCAATGCATCACTTCATGTCATGCAGTCTGTTTGGATGATGCCGAGAATGGTTGAATAAATGACATGTGCACACTTTTCAATGTGGATGGATTTCATAAATGGAATTGTGCCAAGTGTGTGAGGGTCAAATGCAGTGTCCGAAGGCCAGATATGGGGGCTCTGATTTTCAGAGGTTGTTGGTATGTGTAGTGTCAGCTGTAGCACTTTGGGCCTTTGAGTCCCTGGTTCACATTCCACTCCATAGCTTGAGTGCATTAAAATCAACCCTCCAATGTAGCACCGAGGGCAATCTTTCAGATGAAATTTTAAACTGTTACTCTATGTAGATGGAAAGCTCTAATGACTCTATTTTGAACAAGCACAGAGGAATTATCCCAAGTCCCAACAGAAATTGCTGGAGAAACTTTGCAGATCTGGCAGCATTGGTGAAGAGAAAACAGAGTTAACATTTCGAGGCTGGTCAGCCTTCTAAAGTACTTTCTGTTTTTGTTTCAGATTTCCAACATCTGCAGTATTTTATTTGGCTGGGTGTCTGGTTTTCAATGCTAACAGTATGGGCCCAGTACCCACCAGCTGTGGTTACCATAAAGGACTCTTTCTCAACTATTCCCTGAGGCATGGTAACCCTTAGGTTAAACCACCACCAACTGTTTCTCTCTCTCTAATGAGAGAGAGGAGCCCTATGGTCTGATAGGACTATGATTAGATTACAGGCCCTTCGGCCCAACAAGTCCACACCAACCCTCTGAACAGAAACCCACCCAGACCCATTTCCCTCTGACTAAAGCACCTAACACTATGGACAATTTAGAATGGCCGATTCACCTGACCTGCACATCTTTGTGACTGTGGGAGGAAACCGGAGCAGACACGGGGAGAATGTGCAAACTCCACACAGTCGCCCAAGGCTGGAATCGAACCTGCGACCATGGTGCTGTGAGGCAGCAGTACTAACCCTGAGCCACCATGACTATGGTGAACTTTGACCTCACCTTTATTTATCCCCCATGTCCTGACTAAAATTTATCATCCAATCATCATCACAAAAACAGTTTACCTGGTTATTATCATAATTGCTGATTATGCAAGGTTGCTATATGCAAAACTCACTGTCACATTTCCTACGTTACAACAGTACAAGAATGCAAGCTAGGGTTAAGTACAGCAGGATTAGTTTTCACTACTTCTGTCCACTGTTACAGGCTAATTACTGCTTGAAGCCACAATTGAGAACTGGGTGAAGGTGAAGACCAATACACTATGAGCCATTTCAAAAAAAACAGTGCGCCCACATGCAAGAGTTATTATTGATTCCTTACACTCGGCCTTTAACCAGCGTATTAAATTCAGCCCAGATGTTGACGGCAGTGGGAGTGAATGGTACTGAGCTTTGTCTTTTATAGTGCAGCGCCCTCGACAGGAGACCTGTATCACTTTGCAGAGTATGAGTTCCAGAAAGGCTCTTTAATCTTGAGGAAGTTATGAGGCCCTCATGTGGTGCAGTGGTAATATCCTACCTCTATAGAGGAAGGCCTGGGTTCAAGTCCCACCTGCTCTAGACGTGTACAATAACATGATTGAGCAGACTGATTAGAAAAATAGTTGAGGTAGTTACTTTGAACAAGCAGGAATTCAGCAGATGCAATATACATTAGAAAGGCGGCACAGTGGTTAGCACTGCTGCCTCACAGCAACAGGGTCCCAGGTTCGATTCCAGCCTCAGATGACCGTCTGTGACGTTATGCACATTCTCCCCGTGTCTGCGTGGGTTTCCTCCGGGTGCTCTGGTTTCCTCCCACAGTCGAAAGATGTGTAGGTCAGGTAAATTGGCCATGCTAAATTGCCCATAGTGTTAGGTACATCAGTCAGAGGGAAATGGGTCTGGGTGGGTTACTCTTCAGAGGGTCAGTGTGGACTGGTTGAGCCAAAGGGCCTGTTTCCACACTGTAGGGAAACTAATCTAATCTAAAAGGTGCCTGCTTGAAAAATTGAAATGCAGAACATAAGGTTGTAGTTGCATTGTGCCAATTAATGGTTATCATGGTTTAAACAGGCCTGTGAGTGCTAAATGCAGGTTGGGACATTCAATCAGGCAATTAGATGCAGACTTCCTGGAGCTGTATTTGAAGGTTGCCCTCACCCACTTCCAGTGAAGCTATGGTATGCAATAACTGGGAGAGAAATGAATGTGGAAGAGAAAGTCCACAGTATCTAATGCAGCTCTGTTGAAAGAGGTAAGATGGAGGAGGGCTTTCCTTTATTCCCAGCAGGGAAGCAATCCACACAGAGTCAGCTGATATGCTCATGCAGGAGGAGACCACCCAGGTGTTTTCATCCAGAGGTCTCAACCCCAATCCCAGAAAATGGTTATTGCATGCAAGAAATGTTATGGCTGGACTTGTGTGATAAAGATACAATCCCACCCCACAGACAATTCTCTGTAACTGGATCACCAGCATCACAAACTAAGCACAGTTTATCTGGTTGAAGAGTGTAGTGCTGGAAAAGCACGGCCAGTCAGGCAGCATCTGAGGAGCAAGAGAATCGATATTTTGAGCATAAGTCCTTCATCAGGAATGAGGCTTGTGGCCCAAGGGGGTTGAGAAATAAATGAGAGGGGATGTGGGGTTGGGGGTAAGGTAATTGGCAATGCGATAGGTAGATGAAGGTGGGGGTGAAGGTGATAGGTCGAAAAGGAGGGTGAAGCAGGTTGGATCTGGGAGAAGGTGGGGGGAGGGGAAACGATGAAACTGGTGAAATCCACATTGAACCCATGTGATTGTAGGATCTCAAGGTGGAAGATGAGACTTTCTTCCTCCAAGCGTCAGGTGGTGAGAATTTGGCGGTGGAGGAGGCTGAGGACCTGCAAGTCCTTGGCGGAGTAGGAGGGGGGAGTTAAAGTGTTCAGCCACAGGGTGGTGGGATTTAGTGCGTGTGTCCCAGAAATGTCCTCTGAAATGTTCCACAAGTAAGCGTCCTGTCTCTTCAATGTAGAGGAGACCAAATCGGGAGCAATGGACACAGGAGATGATGTGTGGAAGTACAGGTAAATATCTGTCAGATGTGGAAGGATCCTTTGGGGCCTTGGATGGAGGTGTGAGGGGGGAGGTATGTGCTGCAGGTTTTGCACTTCTTGTGGGGGGGGGCAGGGGAAGTGCCGGGAGTGGAGGGTGGGTTGGTGGGGGATCAGAGACCTAACAAGGGAGTCACGGAGGGAATTAGATTAGATTAGATTCTCTACAGTATGGAAACAGGCCCTACGGCCCAACAAGTCCACACTGCCCCTCCGAAGAGTAACCCATCCAGACCCATTCCCCGACCCTATATTTACCCCTGACTAATACACCTAGCATGGCCAACTCACCTGACCTGCACATCTTTGGATTGTGGGAGGAAACCGGAGCACCCGGAGGAAACCCATATAGACACGGGGAGAACGTGCAAAGTTCACACAGTCACCTGAGATTGGAATTGAATCCAGGACCCTGGTGCTGTGAGGCAGCAGTGCTAACCACTGAGCCACCATGCCGGTCTCTCCGAAACGCAGATAGGGGTGGGGAGGGAAATATATCTCTAGTCTGTTTGTAGGTGGCGGAAATGGCAGAGCATGATATAATGTATCCAGAGGTTGGTGGGTTGGAAGGTGAGGACTATGGGGGTTCTGTCCTTGTTGTGATTGGAGGGATGGGGTTCAAGGGCAGAGGTGTGGGAAGCGGAGGAGATGCGCTGGAGTGTGTCTGAAGAAGGAGGCCATCTGGGATGATCTATGGCAGAATTGCTCGCCATCTGGGATGTTCAATGGACATCACCAGTTTCCTCATTTCCCCTCCCCCCACCTTATCCCAGATCCAACCTTCCAACTCTTGAACTGCCTTCTTGAACTGTCCGACCTGTCCATCCTCCTTCCCACCTATCCGCTCCTCCCTCCTTCCAACCTATTACCTTCACTCCCCACCTTCATCTACCTATTGCATTCCCACCTACCTTGCATCCAGCCCCTCTCCCCTCCCAGTTGTTTCTCTGCCCCCTTAGGCCACAGGCCTCATTCCGGATGATGGGCTTATGCTTGAACCATTGACTGTCCTGCTCCTTCGATGCTACCTGACTGGCTGTGCTTTTCCAGCACCACACTCTTCAAGTCTGATCTTCAGCATTTGCAGTTCTCACTTTCTCCACAGTTTATCCAATGTCTAACAATAGATTGTTATGGGGAAAATCAGAGTCTCAGAGTCAGAGTTGGGGTTCAATGACAGAGTTGATTGTACAAGGAAATACCGGAACTCTGGGGAGAGAAAGACCACCAGCACAATGGTCAGCTGCAATTCTTCTCTCGAGCCAGAGCACATGTCAAGACATTTTTATACATCTTGTGATACAATAGGTCAGTGATGAGATTATTGTCTTTGTAACATGATTTGTTTATCGCAATCATTGCAGAATCATTGATAGTTTCAATACAGTCACTGTCACTTCCAGTGCAGCCTCTGTTAATTTCAGTGCAGTTGTTGTTAGTTTCAATGCAGACATTGAAACTAATGGCTCTAATCGCTCTTCCTGATAAGGACGATTACTGCAACCCTGGCTATTAGTACTCTGTATTGAGTCCGTATCAAGCAGTTAGCATTTCTATTAAAGGTGTTGGCTGGACCCAGACACTTTGGCAGGCAGTATACGGTACGAATGTGTATTCTCTCCCCCACCTGCCTTAAACTAATCAACTAGGTTGTGAGTGCATTGTGCTGGCATTCTGGTGGCCCCAGGCAGTATCTGTATTTGCTCAGCTGTCTATCTCTGTATTGTGGTCCGGTGGCCATCTTATGTGTCAAGTGGCCAACTGATGGCTCAGTGGCCATCTTGTGTGTCCGTGTGCCCAGTGTCACCCTTCCCGTGCCATCTCCCACTTCAAGATTGACATTCACATTGCAAACACCATTTCTCCTTTCACAGACACTACTGAAACCTTGAATACACCTCACTGCAATTCAACTCCATGAGGCCTCCCCCAAAGATGCAACTATTAATACACTCATTCTCAGTCCCCACTTTCACTCTTCCAGGAGAACCAAACAATTGCAGAACATGACCAGAGAAGGTGAATCATGTCTGCACAAGACTATAAGATATAGGAGTAGAATTTGGCTATTCAGCCCATTGAGTCTGATCTCCCATTCAATCATGGCTGATACGTTTTGCCAACTCATTCTCCTGCCTTCTCCCTGTAGCCATTGATCCTCTTTTCAATCAAGAACCAATCTATCTCTGTCTTAAATGCACTCAATAACCTGGCCTCCACAGCTCTATGCGGCAATGAGTTCCACAGAATAATAACCCACTGGCTGAAGCAAGTTCTCCTCATCTCAGTTCTAAAGGGTTGTCCTGCACTCTGAGGCTGTTCACTTGGGTTCTAGACTCTCCCACTCATGGAAACATTTTCTCCATGTCTACCCTAACAATCCTCTCAGTATTCTGTAAATTTCAATGTGACTCCCCACTCTTCCTTCTAAACTCCACCAAGTACAGACCCAGAGGCCTGAATCACTCCCCATTTGACAAGCCCTTCATCCCTGGGATCATTCTTGTAAAGCTTCTCTGGATGTCAGCACATCCTTCCTTAGAAATGTGGCCCAAAACTACTAACAATATTCTAAATGTGGTCTGACCAGAGCCTTGTACAGCCTTAGCAGTATATCTCTGCTCATATATTCTAGTCATCTTGAAACGAGTGCTAACATTGTATTTGCCTTCCATCTGTCAACTGAATCTGCGTGTTACCCTTAAGAGAATTCTTAACTAGGATTCCTAAATCTCTTGTGCTTCGCATTTCTGAAGTCTTTCCCTGTCTCGATAACGCCTCTATATTTATACACAATTTCATGCTTAATAATGCACCCTAAAATCTTATCAATGACTGAAGTAGGGCTAACTGGCTTATAATTTCCTGTCTTCTGCCTCCCTTAAGTAGAAGTGTTACATTAGGCATTTTCCAGTCCTCTGAGACCCTCCCTGACTCCAGTGGTTCCTGAAAGATCACCACCAATGCCTTTACATTCTCCTTAGCTATCTCCTTCAGAACTTTGGGATGTAGTCCATCTGGTCTGGGTGATTTATCCATCTTCAGATCTTTCAGCTTCCCCAGCACCTTTCCCTTACTAATGGCCACTATGCTCACCTCTGGCCCCTGACTCTCTTAAAGTATGCTACTGGCGTCTTCCACTATGAAAACTGATGCAAAGTACCTAATCAGGTCCTTTTGCTTTGCTCCCCATTACTGCTTCTCCGGCTTCATTTCTTAGAGGTTCAATGTCCACACTTGCCTCTCTCTTACCTTTTTAGATATCTAAAATAACCTCTTGCAATCTTTTGTATTACTAGTAATTAACTCTCACATTTCATTTCCCCACCCCCTCCTTTTTTATTACTTTTTAAAAATTATCTTCTGCTAGTTTTTAAATACTTCCCAAGTCTTTTAGCTTCCCACTAATCTTCACACTTGGTATGTTTTTTATTTTGCTTTTCTGCAGTCCCAGACTTCCCTTGTCAGCACTGATACACCATCCTCCCCATAGTATGTTTCTTCTTCTTTGGGATGAGTTTCCGTTATGCCTCACAAATTAACCCCTTGAAACTGCTATTGGTGCTGAGCCGTGTTCCCTGCTAAGCTTCTCTTCAATCAACTCTGGCCACTTCCTCCCTCGTGTCTTCGCAGTTGTCTTTACTCAATGAATTATTACTGTTACATAGATTCCAGCTTCTCCCGCTCCAACTGTAGGGTGAATACTATCACATTATGGTCACTGCCCCCCAGAGGTTCCTTCACTTTAAGCTCCCTAATCAAATCTGCCTCATTGTCCTAATGGGCTCCACCATAAGCTGATCAAGAACACCATCTTGAGATCGTTACCCTCAAAGAGGCAGTGCAGACCATGATTGAGAGGCAAATAGGAGATGCCGTGGCCAGACCAGAGCAGGGTAAATATTAACTCAAAGTCTGTGACCACTCTAGCTCCGTTATAAACTCTCAACTTTTCCTGATTACCCAAACAGACTGCATTTCATCTCATTATGCACATTGTCCTATATTGGCCAAAGAATGCCGCCCTTAATCTTTCCAGTGTTATCACTGCAGTTTCGCAGGAGCAAAATGCACTTTGTCCCTTCTGAACAAATTCCAGACAGGAATGGTCACTTTGTCCGCTTCTAGGTTGGAACTCCAGATGATCAGAAATGTGAATAAATCTTAAATGCCCTCTGAAATGGCCTAGCAAGCCAGTCAATTGAATATAACTGGTATAGAGTCTAAGAGAAGGAGTGAACCATATAGACCACTCAGTGGCAACTCATGCACTGGAAATAATAATGGCAGGCCCAGTCTTCCCATTGGAAGACCCAATATACCTCCATACCAACATCTAAGATTCCCACGAAAATTTGGAAAACTGTTGCAAAGGATAGTCAAAGAATAACCTAACATAATCATATTCAGGAAATCATACCTTCCAGACAATATCCCAGACTATACCACCATCATTCCTGGACATGATCTGTACCACTGGTTGGACAGACCCACCAGATGTATCAGCACAGTGGTATACAGTTGGGAAAGAGTTCTGCTGGGAATGCTCAACATTAACTCTGGACATCATGAAGATTTAAGGCCTCAGGTCAAACAATGGGCATGGAGTCCTCCTGCTGATGACCATGTACTGACCCCTTTTGGTGATGAATCTGTACTCTTCCAAAGTGAACACCAAATTTTTAAATATATTTGGTTATGAGATGTGGGCATCATTTATTGCCATCCCTAATTGCCAAGAGGGTAGTTAAGAGTCAAGCACCTTGCTGCAATCTTGAGTCCCATGTAGGCCCGACCAGATAAGAAGAAGCAGATTTCACTGCCAGAAGATCATAAATGAACTAGATTAGATTAGATTACTTACAGTGTGGAAACAGGCTCTTCGGCCCAACAAGTCCACACGCCCCGCCAAAGCGCAACCCACCCATACCCCTACATATACCCCTTACCTAACACTACAGGCAATTTAGCATGGCCAATTCACCTGACCTGCACATCTTTGGACTGTGGGAGGAAACTGGAGCACCCGGAGGAAACCCACGCAGACACGGGGAGAACGTGCAAACTCCACACAGTTAGTCGCCTGAGGCGGGAATTGAACCCGGGTCTCTGGCGCTGTGAGGCAGCAGTGCTAACCACTGTGCCACCGTGCCGCCCACTAGATTTACAGTGATCAACATGGTTGTCATAACAGTAATTTTTTAAATTCAAGTTTCACCATCTGCCACAGTGGGATTCAAACCCATGTTCCCAGAACATTAGCCTCGGCTTGTGGGTTACTAGATCATTGACATTACCACCATGCCACCATCTCCCCATTGGAACACACGCAAAGCAAAAAGACACGAATGGTAGTCTGGTTTGGAGACCTCAATGTACATCACAAAGAGTGGCTTGGCAGCACCACTCCTAATTGAACTTTCAAAATCCGAAGGGATATAGCTGCTAGACTGAGTCTGCAAGGGTGGTGCGGGATCAGCAAGAGAGCAAAACCTAGTCGAATTCAACCCCACCTATTTATCTGTAGCACATTCATCAATCACAGTATTATTAGGAGTGACTACTGTACAGTCCTTGGAGAGTTATTCCCCATCGTCACAATGCAGAAACCCTCCATCTTGTTATGTGGCAATACCACTACGCTAAATGGAATGGATTTCAAATAGATCTAGCAACTCAAAGTTGGGCATCCATGAGGTACTGTAAGCCATCAGCTGCAGAATTTTATTCAACAACATACTGTAACCTCATGACCCAGCTTAACCTCCACTCAACCTTTATCATCAAGCCGGGACTAACCCAGTTCAATTAAGAGGAAGCAGCAGCATACCTAAAAGAGGATCTGCTAGCTCAGTAAAAGTACAGCACAAGTCAAACAGCAGAAGAACGAAGCAATAGTTGAAAATAAGTGACCACACAACCAATAGAACAGAACTAAACTCTGTGGACCTGCCATCTCCACTCTTGAATGGTGGTGAGCAATTAAGTAGCCAACAGGTGATGGACGCCCCACAAATATTCCCATTCGCATTGATTTGGATGGGAATATAGGAGGCATGGTTCATAATTTTGTGGATGACACCAAAATTGGTGGTATGTTGGGACAGTAAAAAAGGTTATCTAAGGTCTCAAATACATCTTGATGGATTGGGCCAATGGACTGAGCAGTGGCAGATGGAGTTTCATTTGGATAAATGTGAGCTGTTGCATTTTGCTTAAACAAACAAGGGCAGGACTTATACTATTAATGGTAGGGCCCTGGGTAGTGCTGTAGAACAGAGAGAGACCTATGGGTTCAGGTACATAATTCTTTGAAATTTGCATCCCAGTTAGTGTGGTTAAGAAGGCACACTTGCTTTCATTGCTCACTCCTTTGAATATAGGAGTTGGGACATCATGCTGAGATTATACAGGAAATTGGTGAGATCTCTTCTGGAATACTGTGTGTAGTTACAGTCACTCTGTTATAGGAAAGATATTATTAAACTGAAAAGGGTTCAGAAAAGATTTACCAGGATGTATCTGGGAATGAAGGGTTTGAACTGGATGGGTTGGGACTATTTTCACTGAAGTGTAGAGAGTTGAGGGGTGCTCTTATAGAGATTTATAAAATCATGAGGGATATAGATAAGGTGAATAGCAAAGTTCTTTTCCCTGGGTGGGGGAGTGTAGTTCAAAACTAGGGGGCATGTTTTAAGGTGAGAGGAGAAAGATTTAAAAAAGGACTTCAGTGGCAAAGTTTTCTTTTTTACACAGAGAATGGTCGTATGTGGAATGAAAACAGTCCAGTTTCCAACCTATTTTTATATCTCAAACCTTCCATTCCCAGCAACATCCTGATAAATCATTTCTTCCCCCTTTCCAGTTTAATAATATCATATGTGCCAAAGACTGACTCTGCTCCAGGGAGAGGGCCTCCTCCTGCTGCTGCTCTGTAACCTGGTTTGATTTGCCCTTCCCATGATGCTGGATGAATTTTCTCATGAGTTGGACAGCACCTACTCCCAGCTCAAAAGCACTTTCCAAACCTTCAATCTGTACCATCTAAATGGACAAGAGCAGCAGATGTATGGAAACAATATTGTCTACAGGTTCACCACTAAGCCACACTCTGAATTGGAACTATATCACTTTTCCTTTGCGGTTGTAGGATCAAAATCCTCAAAGTGCCTTCCTAACAGCACTGTGGGTATATCTGCAGTAGATGGGCTATAGCTGTGCAAGGTGGCAATTCACCATCATCTTACCAGGGCAGTTAAGGAGATGGGTAAAAAATATTGGACCCGCCTCAGTTGTTCATATGTTATGAAAGAATGGAAAACGAATAAACAAAGTTTGACGCTTTGAACCATATGAAATTGCTCAAGGCCCCTGGATGAGATTGTGGTGATCTCCCAGTCTGGAATACAAAGAGACCATAGAGGTGTCGGGCTGAGCAGCTTGGTAAAGTATTCCAGTCAGTCTAGCAGGGTCTATTTGTCATGGGCATCATGGATTCTAGGGTAGTTCTTGATAATTGGGGGCAAGAGGGGGGTGGTTGGTGTATGCCTAAATCTTGACGACCTGAAACTTCTCAAGAAGTTTCTCAAGGAGGATCCCTAAGGCAAAGATTATTTGCATGATGGTACCTCCTTTAGAAATGGCATCTTGGTCAAGTGACAACCTAAAAGCTCATTTCCAGCCAGCTGGCACAAACTTGCAAAGCAATTGGGAACTAGAATGAAAGTGCCTTCATCAACAACTTCTGATACTGCCTTTCTGTCCCACTGGGTCCCAAAGATCCCAGCTAATTTCTGTGTTTTGTTTTGGTTGCATCGTCAATAAAGATTATGGGACTAAAATCTGATACGAAAACAGAAGAATATCAAATCACTTTATAATATTTTTAGATTAGAGAGATTCCCTACAGCACGGATACAGGCCCTTCGGTCTAACAAGTCCACGCCAACCCTCTGAAGAGCAACTCGCCCAGACCCATTTCCCTCTGACTAATGCACCTAACACTATGGGCAATTTAGCATGGCCAATTCACCTGACCGGCACATTTTTGGGCTGTGGGAGAAAACCGGAACACCTGGAGGAAACCCACGCAGACACAGGGAGAATGTGGAAACTCCACACAGACGGTCACCTGAGGCTGGAATCGAATCTGGGACCCTGGTGCTGTGACGCAGCAGTGCCAACCACTGAGCCCTCTTCATTAACACAGACTGACCAGATCTTCCTTGGTTCAGAAATATTTCTAAACACATGTTCAGATAATCTTCAGCAACATCTTACTTCAGTTGAATTGTTTATACCATCTGAGTCATCATTCAGAGTTTCACTCTATTACCAGTTTGTTCAGACCAAATTCCCATCTCATATGTCATAACTAAATTATGGATTCTGTCTTGCCAGGGAAACCAATACTAACATTTATTTGGCTTCTACACTGAGGCATCAGGTTTCACTAGCATACAGCAATAAATGGGCTGACCGACATTGTTTCACCAATGCTTTGTTTAGAGACCCTCCTTGAATTCCAAATCTTTTTAATTTACATTCCAACACAACACTTTCCTTTGACCAAGTTTTAATCTCCAGTTTTATTCACCTTTTCCAAATCCTCCCAATATGCATTAAATCTTTAGATTTTCCAGTATTCACCATGTAATAAACTAATATGCCTGCTTACTCCAAAATCTCTGTTGGATTTTCAAGATCATTTTCAGGAATAATATTAACATTAGTGAAGCTCATACTGTTTTTTTCTGCAGTTTCCTAATTGAAAACAAATAATTTGTGTTCCAGAGAGGTAGTTTGATATTTACATTTTATGTAAAGTAATACTTACCGTAATAATGCTGTACTGGTGGATTTACAGTGGTATTGCTTTCAATGAGTCATAGAATTATAAATAAAATGAAGCACACAAGGAAATATAACATCAATCACATGCTAAAACCTCATGTCAACAATATTGTCATACTACTTTCCTTCTCAGTCCATATATCATTTATAGTTTTACTATTCTGATACTTAATTCACTTTTACATTATATTGCAGTTCCTGTCTCAATAGCAATTTATGATAAAGCAGTCCATACTCCAGCAATCATCAGCATGAAACCATGTATTCCAATATTCCCCTTGCTCCTCCAGTGATAAGATCAAGTCAATTCCCAGCTAATTAGACAAATTAGCCTAGATAAATGGAAATTGTATATCTTGTGGGAACCCTTTTAAACATCTCAAGGGAATCTCTTCTAAAGGCTGATGTCTTTGTGCTTAAAGAAACACTGTCTATTATATTGATCTAATTATTTGGCTAAGGATTTCATATGCACTCTCTCCACCTTATTATTCCTGTCACCTTAAATAAGTCAGTTAAGTGTTTCCTGCATCATTGAACACTTGAAACATATTCACCTCACTTTATATTTCTTGAAGAAGATAATTGCAATTCCATGAACCTTCTCATGATATCTGTAAACTAATTTTGGTTGAGCTCTCCTGTTGATCTACCCAGTCTTGATATCCTCCTGCGTGGATACCAAACTGGGCATTATAACAGGGATATTCCAAAGAATGGCAGGCACAGTCAGAGTTACTCTGCTTTTTGCTGTTCTGTGTTAGAACTGAGTTCTGGATTTTGCCAGCAATTCTGATTCTGACTTCTGCAGAAATGTGGAGAATTGCTGAATTTCCAATGATCCCCCGAAATGCAGGATATTAGGTTGGTGGAGCTGGGTCGCTGACAGGGAGCTGGGTGAGAGGGGCATGACAGTGATTGGGAGCTATGTGTGGTGGTGGGGACACTGACAGGGAGCTAGGTGGAGGAAGAGCACTGACAGGGAATGGGGTCTGAGGGGGAGGGGGACAGTGACAGGGAGCTTTGTGTCGGTGGAGAGGACAGGTCACTGACAGGGAGCTGGTTATGGGGGGGTGTTCGCTGACAGGGAGCAGGGTATAAAGGGGGGATCACTGATAGGGAATTGGGTACAGGGGTGGGTCACTGGCAGGGAGCCGAGTTTGGGGGGGTCACTGACATTGACCTGGGTATTGGGGGGTGGGAATACTGGGTGTCAAGGGGCACAGATAGGGATACCTGTTGTAGGTGCTGTCTTGTGTAAATTTAAAATGTGCCACGACTCTATGTACGTACCTGTGTGTGTAAGAGACAGAGATTATTCACTGTGCTGATGGCATTTCAGTGTGAACACTTACCTCACTAAAGCCAACCCCTCGACCCTGTCAGTGCACACATTCCCAATACCCAGCTCATCATCAGTGACACCCATCCACATCCAGATGCCTGTCCGTGACCCCTCCCCCACACCTAGCTCACTGTCAGTGATTCCTTCTCTGCACCCAGCTCACTGTTAGTGACACCCACACACACACTTAGGCCCCTATCAGTGTCCCTCCTCCCTTACACCCAGCTCCCTGTCAGTGACCCCCCTCCCCCACACGCAGCTCTCTCTCAGTGACCCCTCCCTCACACCCAGCTCACTGGCAGTGACCCCTCCCCCACACCCAGCTCACTGTCAGTGACCCCTCCCCCACACCCGGCTCACTTTCAGTGACCCCTCCCCCACACCCAGCTCCCTGTCAGTGACCACAC
>NC_057711.1:33250172-33280094 GCF_004010195.1 Chiloscyllium plagiosum | reverse complement strand
CACACACCTAGCTCTCTATCAGTAAACCCTCCCCCACACCCAGATCCCTGTCAGTGACCCCCCTCACACCCAGCTCCCTATTTGTGACCTCTCCCTCACACCCAGTTCCCTGTCAGTGACCTCTCCACTGCTTTCAGATCTCTATCAGTGACCCCTCCCTATACCCAGTTCGCTATCATTGACCCCACCCCGAACCCTATCAGTGACCCCTCCATACACCCAGCTCCATTGTCAGTGACCACTCCCCACACCCAGCTCCCTGTCAGTGACCCCTCCCCCACACCCAGCTCCCTGTCGGTGACCCCTCCCCCACACCCAGCTCCCTGTCAGTAACTTGCCGCTCCCCCTCCCAACCTCCCTGTCACTGTCTGCATTCCCCTGCACAACCAGCTCCCTGTCAGTGACCTTCCCCCCAAACTCAGCTCTCTGCAAGTGTCCTCCCACCCCACCCGTAGCAATTGGCCATTGGAATATCCGGGCACTGTTTTCTAAAAGGCTGGCAGGTGTAGGGAATGCTGGTAGACAAAATAATTTGAGCGTTTGGTTAAGAAGAAGATAGAAGCATATGTCAGCTACAGACAAGATCGATCATATGAATCCTTAGAAGAGTATAAAGGCAGTAGGAGTATACTTAAGAGGGAAATCAGGAGGGCAAAAAGGGGACATGGCATAGCTTTGGCAAATAGAGTTAAGGATAATCCAAAGGGTTTTTACAAATACATTAAGGTCAAAACGGTAACTAGGGAGCGAACGGGGCCCCTCAAAGATCAGCAAGGCGGCCTTTGTGTAGATCCGCAGGAGATGGGGGAGATACTAAATTAGTATTTTGCATCAGTGTTTACTGTGGAAAAGGACATGGAAGATATAGAATGTAGGGAAATAGATGGTGACACCCTGAAAAATATCCATATTTCAAAGGAGGAAGTGCTGGATGTCTTGAAACACATGAAAGTGGATAAATCCCCAGGATCTGATCAGGTGTACCCTAGAACTCTGTAGGAAGCTAGAGAAGTAATTGCTGGATCTCTTGCTGAGATATTTGTATCATCCATACTCACAGGTGAGGTGCCGGAAGACTGGAGGTTGGCTAACATGGTGCTACTGTTTAAGAAGGGTGGTAAGGACAAGACAGGAAACTATAGACCAGTGAGCCTGACGTCGGTGGTGGGCAAGTTGTTGGAGGGAATCCTGCGGGACAGGATGTACATGTATTTGGAAAGGCAAGGACTGATTAGGGATAGTCAACATGACTTTGTGCATGGGAAATCATATCTCACAAGCTTAAGATTGAGTTTTTTGAGGAAGTAACAAAGAGGATTGATGAGTGCAGAGTAGTAGATGTGATCTATGAACTTCAGTGAGGCGTTTGACAAGGTTCCCCATGGGAGACTGACATCGGTGGTGGGCAAGTTGTTGGAGGGAATCCTGAGGGACAGAATGTACATGTATTTGGAAAGGCAAGGACTGATCAGGGATAGTCAGCATGGCTTTGTGCATGGGAAATCATGTCTCACAAACTCGATTGAGTTTTCTGAAGACGTAATAAAGAGGATTGATGAGAGCAGAGTGGTGGACTTCAGTAAGGCGTTCGACAAGGTTCCCAATGGGACACTGATTAGCAAGGTTAGATCTCATGGAATACACGAAGAACTGATCATTTGGCTACAGAACTGGCTCAGAGGCAGAAGACAGAGGGTGGTGGGGGAAGGTTGTTTTTCAGACTGGAGGCCTGTGATCAGTGGAGTGCCACAAGGATTAGTGCTGGGTCTACTACTTTTCATCATTTATATAAATGATTTGGATGTGAGCATAAGAGGTATAGTTAGTAAGTTTGCAGATGACACCAAATTTGGAGGTGTAGTGGACAGCGAAGAAGGTAACCTTACATTACAATGAGAAATGGCAGATGGAGTTCAATTTAGATAAATGTGAGGTGTTGCATTTTGGGAAAGCAAATCTTAGCAGGACTTATACACTTAATGCTCAGGTCCTCGGGAGTGTTGCTGAACAAAGAGACCTTGGAATGCAGGTTCATAGCTCCTTGAAATTAGAGTCACAGGTAGATAGGATAGTGAAGAAGGCGTTTGGTATGTTTTCCTTTATTGGTCAGAGTATTGAGTAGGAGTTGGGAGGTCATGTTGCAGCTGTACAGGACATTGGTTGGGCCACTTTAGAATATTGCATGCAATTCTGGTCTCCTTCCTATCGGAAAGATGTTGTGAAACCTGAAAGGGTTCAGAAAAGATTTAAAAGTATGTTTTTGCAGGGTTGAAGGATTTGAGCTATAGGGGGAGGTTGAATAGGCTGGGGCTGTTGTCCCTGGAGCATTGGAGGCTGAGGGGTGACCTTGTAGGTATTTATAAAATCTTGAGGGGCATGGATAAGATAAATAGACAGTCTTTTCCCTGGGGTGGGGGAGTACAGAACTAGAGGGCATAGTTTTAGGGTGAGAGGAAAAGATATGAAGGAGACTTAAGGGGCAACGTTTTCACACAGAGGGTGGTACGAGAATAGAATGAGCTGTCAGAGGAAGTGGTGGAGGCACTTGAAACATTTGAAACATACAAATGAAACATTTAAAAGGCATCTGAATGGGTATATGAATAGAAAGGGTTTAGAGGGATATGAGCTGGATGCTGGCAGGTGGGACTAGATTGGGTTGGGATATCTGGTCAGCATGGACGAGTTGGACCAACGGGTCTGTTTCCGTGCTGTACATCTCCATGACTCTATGACCCTAAGTGTGACTGTACTAAAGGAAGTGTAACCAAAATGTGTAGTTTTCATTGTTTTATATTGTTTGAGCAATATGATCAGAATACTTCTGGGATTTCCTGAACGTTTTGCGCAGCATTAATCATGTATTAACTATGACCCCCAGATAGATCTGTTAATTTTTCAAAGGGCATCCCTAAATAACATACACATGTCAGAGGTTTTTCAAGCCTCTCACATTGCAACTATCTACATTGTCAAAAAGTGTGGTGCGGGAAAAGCAAAGCCGCACAGGCAGCATCCAAGGAGCAGGAACTTCAAACATTGACTCTCCTGCTCCTCAGATGCTGCCTGACCAGCTGTGCCTTTCCAGCACCACACTTTTTGATTCTGATCTCCAGCATCTGCAATCTCCACTTTCTCCCATCTATCTACATTGAAAGATGCCTGAGATGCAGGGCGCAGTTCCCAAATCTATCTAAATCAGCTGGAAAAGTACTGGGTTAAATCTTGCTGGAAAGTTACCAACATTAACTATGCAGACAGTTATGCAGGGGAAAATCAGAGCATTTGAGGGGGAAAAGAGATCAAAAGAAAAAAAGATGCAAATTTTCAGAAATTACTGGTCAATTTGTGCCACTCAGCTGTTGACATTACACAATCAACTTCTCACCCGTAGACTGAAGAACTTGTTGGATTTTCACATTAATTGCTGTCAAACACATTACAGAAAATTAAGGCTATTAACTAGTAATGTAATGTCTTCTTTACTGATACGATAGTCACTAGTACAATGATATTCAATTTTTCCACCCTAATTAATACATTACTTAAAGCTATGCATCTCATCCAAGCATAACATCAATTGTTGTTAAATGCTTTGAAAATCCCAATTTATATTCTTTACCTTTTTCTCTTTCATTTCTTTTGTCTCTGTTCTTTTATTTCCCTCTCTTTATTTTTTTCTTATTTCTCTCTATTTATCACTCTTTATTTCTCTCTTATTATTTCCCTTTCTTGTTTCTCTATTTCACTTATTATTTACCTCTTCTTCCTGAAAGTAATTTGACACAATTCAATCATCATCTCTGTCATTCTGTCATTTCATTCTCAATTCATTAAAATTTCAATGGTCTGAATCATCTGAGGAATGACCTTTCTCTAACCCTGGCCTCATATCTGGGCCCTCCAATTCAGACCTCTTGAGGAGGTAGAGTGTTTCTGATCTGTGAGCTTTATAGCACAATGCAGAAATAGCATTGGAGGTCAAGTCACACCCATTTTTACAGCAATAAATGTTGCATTCTGATTATAAAATGTTCAAAGTCCCCTTGACAAGCTACAGAGAGAAATTAACTGTGTCAGAGCGTAGGGTGGCAAACAAGCGAGGGAGTAAGGTGGCATTTGGGTGAGTGGGTAGGTGGTTAAGTGGGGGTCAGGTTATGAGGATGCTGTGTCAGTTTAGGGGAATGTCAAGTCAGTGGGTGAGTATCACGTTGGGACAGGTTGATGCTGTTGCGGAATTGTCAGTGTCAGGTCAGGTGGTGTGGGTCAAGGATGTCGGATTGGGATCAGGTAAAAGGGTTTGCTTTGGTTGTCGACAGTTGGAAGTTGGGGTTTAGTGATAAGTTGGCATGTGTAGGTGGTCTGTTTCATTGTTACTCTCTAAGGGCATTGTGGGTCTACCTATAGCTCATGGACTGCAAAGATTCAAAGTAGCAGCTCACCGCCACCTTCTCAAGGGCAACTAGGGATGGGCATTAAATGCTAGACAGTGATGCCCGCATTCCACAAGTGAAAGAAAACGTTAGAGCAGGGTCACTACTCAGGGAGGTAAGCTGGAACCTCCAAAATCTAAGACACCCACTCAGAGCTGTTGACTTAATTTAGAAGATTCTGGATACAAGTGTTTAATGTCCCAGGCAATTCCCAGATACATGGCACGTTAGGACATCTGTGATGTCCCATAGTGTATCTTTCAGTGTTCACTGCAATGACTACTTTCAATCAGAAGAGACTATGGACTTAGTGCAGGCAAGTGGGGCTAGTGAAGATAAAAATATATTTTTGATGGTACAGAACTTGATGGACAAAAGGGCTTCTTCTGTACTGAATGATTCCATGATTCTAAGATCTGGGCAGTTGATTGAAAATATCTAGCGTTAGTACTACCTAGTTACTGATGTCCCAGATGGTCCTGTCAAACAATTTTCAAACAGAAATGTGTAAAAGAAAGTCCGAACAGGGCACGCCAGAGCTACTTTGCTCCAGCAGAATTCAGTTTATTAACTTGTTTTATATTCTCTATAAGCGTATTTCCTTCTGCAAACTTTAAATGTTCCAGTAATTCACTCATCTAAATAATTTATCAAGATAGTGAGCAGTAATGTTTTAAAAACAAAGCCCTGTGGTACACTCCATATTATCTGGTGCCAGACTGATTGAGATTGCAAGTAGCAACTTGTCCAGCATAATATCTATCTACTAATCCCATTTAAATCCATGTTTACAAAATAGCTGCCGTTTTCTTATTCTACTACAGGATCACAAACTGGGGCAGCATGTTTTTTTTTTGCCCATTCCTATTTGCCCTTAAAAGTGCTCTTCAGCAGTGTTCTTGAACTGCTGCAATCCATGGGGACAGTAGTAGGGAACAGAGGCAAGAACAGTTAAAACACCATAATGTTGTTGGGAAGGAAATACAGGATATTGACCCAGCGACACTGAAGGAGGAGTCACATACAGTAGAACCCCGTACACACAGATTTGGTTTCCACGGTTTCAGTTATCCATGGCCTGAAAATATTATATAGAACATTCCAGAAATAATTCCAGAGGGCTGCCGGGGAGGCACATTTCCCATTTAAATGATAGGGTTCGCTACTGTCTGTGCTTTCAGCCATCTGTGGTAGGATCATGGACACAGGGGGGAGGGGGGGGCACCTGCATTTCCAAGTCAGAATGGTATGTTGCCTGGTGGAAAACTTGCAGCTAACGCTGTTTCCTTGCATCTGCAACCCATGTACTTTGAGGTGATAGAAGTTGTGGGTTTGCCAGAAGTTGTCAGAGGGACTTGGCAAGTTGCTGGAATTTAACTTCTTGTGAAGGGAGTGAATGTTGAAGATGTTGGGTGTGGGTACAGTCAACTGTGCTGTTTTGTGCTGTAAGGTTTCAAGCCACTGGAGATTTTCTGGAGCTGTACTCATCCAGAAATGTGATAGGTATTCCATCATTCTCTTGACCGATTGATGCTGAACAGACTTTGGAAAGTCTGAAGAAGAGTAATTCACTGCAGAATTCCTAGCCTCTGACCTCATTGTTTATATGGCTAGTTCAGCTGAGTTCCTGTCAATGGTAGCTCCAGGTCATCTGTAGTGGAGATTCAGTGATGATAATGTCATTGCATGAGATGGAAATGTGTTGCTGGAAAAGCGCAGCAGGTCAGGCAGCATCTAGGGAACAGGAGAATCGAAGTTTCGGGCATTAGCCCTTCTTCAGGAATAATGCCCGAAACGTCGATTCTCCTGTTCCCTAGATGCTGCCTGACCTGCTGCGCTTTTCCAGCAACACATTTCCATCTCTGATCTCCAGCATCTGCAGACCTCACTTTCTCCATAATGTCATTGCATGTCAAGGGGCAATGGTTGCAATTTCTCCTGTTTGAGATGGTTGTTGCTTGGCATTTATGTGGCATGAGTGCTACTTGCCATTATCAGTCCAAGCCTGAATATGCCCTGGTTTTGTTATATTGTATATAGACACAGACTGCTTCAGTAATTGAGGAGTTATAAATAGACTCTAAACACTGTGCAATCATCAGGGAATGTCCCCACTTCTGACCTTATGGTGAAAGGAATAACATTGATAAAGTAGCTGAAGATGGTTGGACCCGGCCTGAGGAACTCCTGAATTGATGTTCTGGGGCTGAGGTACTGATCTCCAGGGAGCACAAACATCTTTTTTGCTAAGGATGACTCTAACCAGTTTTCCTCTGACTCCGACTGACTTAAATTTTACCAGAACTCCTTGATGCTTCTTTAATTCTCAATCAAAAACCTGATGTCAAAGGCAGTCACTCTCACTTCACCTCTTCGGTTCAACCCTTTGCAGCACAACCACAATAAGGTCAGGAGCTGAGTGACCCCTGAAGGAACCTGAATTGAGTGCCAGTGAACAATTTGTTGCTTTGTTAGCACAAGTAGAAAGCACGGCTGCCTCAGGAGGGTGGAGAGATTGAGAAGGAGTCCTTCATGGTAGCCTGAGCTGGTACAGGAATTAAAACTCCATGCTGTTTGTGTCACTCTGCATTGCAAACCAGCTATCCAGCCAACTGAGCTAACCAATGCCCACTGTGTTAGAAATGACAGCATTGTGAATGGTACCTTCCTTCACTTAGCCCATACGTGGCATGATGCAGTTTTCTTTAGCACTCCAGGATAAGTTACAGCAGGTTTAGCTGCACAGTTGTTGACACAGTTCAGTATCTTAATCCTGGCCAAGTCCATTATTTATTACACCCTTAAGATATTCTTAAAGGTTAATCTTTCTATGATTACTCACTTTGTTAGTTTTATATGATATTGCCATGTATCCATATTGTGGGAATGTTATAGTCATAGAATCATAGAACACGGTTTTGCTGACCTATCTACACTAACCCCATGTTCCAGTACTTGATCCAAAGCCTGGAATGTTCTGTCATTTAAAGGGTTCATCCATGTACTTCTTTAAAGGTTGTGAGGTTTCCTGTCCTAGCCCCTCCTAGCTTGTGCATTCCAGATAGCCACAATCCTCTGAGTCCAACAAATACTCAAATCCTCTCTTAAACCTTCTGCTTTTCACCTTTAATTTATGCTCCTTTGTTACTAATCTTTCAAGTAAGGGGAACAACTGCTTTTTATCTATCCTTACATTCCCTCTTAATCTTACACACCTTCATCAGTTTACATCCCAACCTTCTCCACTTCAAAGAAAACAACCTGAACCTTTTCAATTTTTCTTCATAGCCAAACTCTTCCATCCCAGGCAATATCCTGATGAATCTCCTCCTCTGCACAATCACAAAATTCCTATAGTACCTCAGATCATTAGATTGTTGAACATGACCAACTATTTTGGTCTTATCCTTAATCATGTTTGGTTTTATTGTCTAAAGTTATCATTCTTTTACCAAGTTATCTCAGTAACCCTGTTAGATCTTAGTATCCCCTACACAATGACTCAGGAATGTTATTGTGGTCATAGATAGGATTTGCTCATGCAAACTTTAACTCTTTTGGATCTACCTAATGTAGTTTAACTATATTCATACCTTAACTATACATCTACATTGTATAGCAGGCAGAATGTAAAATATATTAATATTTTTGTGCCCTTAGATTTTACTTTACTTTGCACCCTCCTTTCCACAAGAGGAAAGCACATGTTTTCTGATTTAAGAGTATTGATTGAATTAAATGAGGAGCCTGTTTCCCTGTTTGAGACTCGAATCTGGATCTGGAACCAATCACAACTCATGTTTCTGCATCTGTTGCCAGCCTGCTGAGAGATTGGTTTTTACATGGTTGGGATCTTACTGACGCTAGAGATTGGTCTGCTGGCCAGTTAGTCGTCACAGTGGAGGAATAGAGGCAGGACAACAGAGAAATGGATCACATTCTAGCCAAAATTGACAGCTGCTGCCAACTGAATCATAGAATCTTTACAGTGCAGATGAAGGCTATTCAGCCCAACATGTCTTCACTGCTTCTCCAAATGAGAAATTCACTTAGTTTCATTCACTCACCTTCTTCCAGTAGCTCAGCACATTGTTCCTTTTCAGATAATACTTCAATTCCCTTTTGATTGCTTCAATTCAACCTGCCTCAGCCACACTCTAGGTAGTGCATCTTTTATCTTAACCATCGTCTGCATAAAAAGACTTTTCTCCAATTTTGGCTCCTTTCACCAATGATTTAAAATCTATGTCTCCTCTTACTTGATCCTATCATGAGTGAAAACTATTTCTCCTTAATTTCTCTGCTAATAGCTCTCATGATTTTGAATACCAGAATCAAATATCCTCTCAACCATCCTTCCTCCAAAGGAAATGATCCCAATTTCTCCAATCTACCTTCATAACTAAACTTCCTCATCCCTGGAACCACTTCCATGATTTTTTTTTCTGCATTCTTTCCCCAGTGCATTTACATTCTAAAATGTGGTGTCCAGAACTGGAGACAGTATTCCAGTTGAGGCCAAACCGGTATTCTTTACGAGTTCAACATAGCATCATAAAGTACTAGAATATGGAGGCTATTAATAACGCTTAGAACTGCTTTATTAACTGCTTTCTCAACCTGCCCTGCTACCTTCAATGACTTATGTACCAATGTTTGTGCTATAGTACTCTGTGAACTGCCTTTTGGAAATTCACATGCACCATATCAACTTAATTTCACTCGTAACTCTCTTTTACCACTTTAAAAAACATGAATTTCCTTTAAAACATCTATGATGACTTTGGAATAAATGTGTTCTCATGTCTATCAATTTTGTTTCAAAATACTGCTTTTAGAAGTTACCCAACTATCAAAGCTAAATGGACTGAACTGTGGTTGCTGGGTTTATCTTTATACTTTTTTTTGAAGAAGAGGAGTCTAACTTTTCCAGTTCTCTCATCCTCTGGCAGTATCCCGAAGGAAGACTGAAACACTGTAGTCAATACCTCCACAATTTCCACTCTCACAAGTCTTAATATCCTTGGCTGCATTTCCTCTGTTCCTGGGATCTTAACCACTTGTAGGTATAGTCAGTCTATCAATCCTTATTAACTTTAAACCCTTCTAATTGGATTAACTTGACTTGGAGGTACTGGTGTTGGATTGGGGTTGACAAAGTTAAAAATCACACAACACGAGGTTATAGTCCAACAGGTTTAATTGGAAGCACTAGCTTTCGGAGCGCTGCTCCTTCATCTTCATGGAGGTCTTAACCTACACAACCCCCTGATGAAGGAATGGCGCTCCAAAAGCTAGGGCTTGCAACTAAACCTGGTGTTGTGTGATTTTTAACTGAATTATCTTCTCATTCACCAGGATCTGCAAAGCATCTTTGTCCTTGGTAAAGACTGATGAAGAGTATTTATTTATTCAATCCTCTTTCAGGCCCCTAATTGGATGTACTCTTCCATTTACCATCTTTTTTATCATTTGTATGCCTGTAGAAGACTTTGGGAAGACTTTCCCTCTTTATTTCGCTTACTCTTTTTCTCACCTCCCTTTTGGACTATCTATATTCAACCCAGTTTGCAACTGTATTTTCTACCTGACATCAGTTATAAGTGCATTATTTCTTCTTTATCTTAATTTCTGTCTTTTGTCATTTAGGGTTTGAAAAATAGAGAGGGTCGTCACCTTCAAAGGTAAAGGGAGAGCTGGGACCTGAGATGAGGAAGGTTGATTATTAAAATGTTATTCCTGCTGAGTCATTGTTTTTCTCCAAACATGCTATTTTCCCCATTCCAATAAAGCCATTTCATTGGGCTGCCCTTTGTCCTGACTGGCTGGGACTGGTCTGCTCCTTATTGCTTAAGTCTTAAGAAGCACCCTAATTACTACAGCATGACCAATTAATGTTACTTTCCTCCTTGCACCCACTCTCCTGGTACATCCTCAGGAATGTCTCCAGAGCCAGGAACGTAGGTGGTATAGCACATGTCAGTTGGTGGTGCCATTATTTTGTTGTCTGTCTCTGTTTGGTCCTGATTTCAGGATGAGAAAATCCTTCCTCCAATATATCATTTGTGCATTACAACTATTTAAATGTTGTTGTGTACTCCACTTTGCTTTCATAAATCTTCCCTCAATTATAAAGCTTGAACCCTTCACAATTCTGCTTCCAACACTAAATGAACTGCAGCAATAAATTGCCAAATCAGCTGCAGTGGGTGTATTGATAGTCACCGCCTGCAAACTCACAGAGACGACAGATCAGAATTACTGTTAATGACTTAAGTAATTGTAATGACTTGAGGATTATTCCCCCAAATAAGCACCCCAATCATCGTTAACAGACTCAACAAACATTTCAAACTTGCTTCCCTCTAACACGATTGGTTTTTTCAGTCCACTTAGCAAATAAATTAAATCTCCAATTTTATGGCAGTACTCCCAGTTGTCATTTGCATTGTTTCAGACATCCCTATCATCCTGAACCTATTGCCGTGGAGCAATATAGTAAGTACAAAGAAGCAGCATTAAACCAAACCCTTTGTCGAGCTCAGTGAGATACTTTAACCTTTTTCTGCCAACCAACATGGCTCAGTGGCCCAGTGGTTAGTACTACTGCCTCACAGTGCTAGGGACCCAGTTCAATTCCAGCCTTGGGCAACTGTCTGTGCGAAGTTTTAACATTCTCCTCGTGTCTGCGTGGGTTTCCTTGGGTTCTCTGGTTTCCTCCCACAGTCCAAAGATGTGCAGGTTAAATGAATTGACCATGCTAAATTGCCCATAATGTGCAGGCTAGTTGGGTTAGTCAGGGGTAAATGTAGGGGAATGGGTCTGGATGGGTTACTCTTTGGAGAGTTGGTGTGGACCTGTTATGCCGAATGGCCTTCTTCCACACTGTAGGGATTCTATGAACACCTTCCCTGTTGATTGGAACTATGGCCTCCTTTTATAAATGGAATAGTAAACTGGGGATAGGTTAGCTTAATTGGCTGGATGGCTAGTTTGTAATACAGTGACTTCAACAGTGTGGGTTCAACCTGGGTGAGGTTACCATGAAGGTCATTGATTAACTTTGCCCCTTGCCTGAGGTGCGGCAACCCTCACATTTAACTCACCACCAGGTATCTCAGACAATGGTCCTCTAGGACTATGGTGACAATTCTATGAACTTCTTACTGAGTGGGAACAGATTTGTGACGGTGTGAGTTGCCCTGTGTGAGGTCAGACCGATTCAAATCTAAAAAAAAAGGATTTACAGAATCTTACACAGATTCATGCAGTTTTTGAGCTAAATAAAATGTCACTCTGCAAATACAAATTCACCCCACAAACTTATAAGTGTGTGTGTTGGGGGGGGGGGTGGGGGGGGTGGGGGATGTGAGTGTAAAGGGGTGTATGTCTGTGTGAGGGTGTGTGTGTGGATGTGAGTGTAGGGGTATGTATGTGTGAGTATATGAGAGAGAGTTTGTGTGTGTGTGTGTGTGTGTGTACCTCATGCAGGCCACCTCACATTTTCAATGCATTATCTGAGCTGACATGGCATCTAATGTTAAAGTTTACTTGAGAATGCAACTTTTTTTTAAAAGTTCTGGGATTTCGATATGAAAGAACTGAAAGCAACATGGTCATTCTAAAAGATAAGAGACTTAACAAACAATCCAGGTCTTTTTCAATATATAATTACAGTTGCATCACACTAAACATTTGCGATTAAATTCTGTGTCTGATGCTCCACAACTACCTGATGAGAGGGCAGTGCTTTGAAAGTTAGTGCTTCCAAATAAATTTGGTGGACTCTTACCTGGTGTTGTGTGATTTTTTTAACAGTAGATCTTGTAATGACTAACACTCATTGTCAGCTACTAATAGTTTAATTAACAGCTATTGATTCTTCAAGGTTGAACTTTGTTTATTCCTTTATCTGTCCAACTGTTTTTCTCTCTCTTTGGGCTCTATCTCCACCTATTATTTACTCCTTTCCCCCACCATCCTCCCCCCCCCCCCCCCCACCCGATCTTCAGCATATGTACCAACTTTTCCTGAACTAAAGTCAGTTTGGAAGAAGGGCCACTGGTCCTGAAACATTGACTTTGCTTTCTCCCCACAAATGCAGCTAGATCTGCTGAGTTTTTCCTGTAATTTCTAATTTTGTTTCAGATAAAATAATTGTTGCATTCTGCTGGACAGTCAAACAAAATGGGAAAGAAAGTGTCAGTACAAAATTATTCAGCGAAGGAAGAATCTTAGCAGGACTTATACACTTAATGGTAAGGTCCTAGGGAGTGTTGCTGAACAAAGAGACCTTGGAGTGCAGGTTCATAGCTCCTTGAAAGTGGAGTCACAGGTAGATAGCATAGTGAAGAAGGCATTTGGTATGCTTTCCTTTATTGGTCAGAGTATTGAGTATTGGCGTTGGGAGGTCATGTTGTGGCTGTACAGGACTTTGGTTAGGCCACTGTTGGAATATTGCATGCAAATCTGGTCTCCTTCCTATGTTATGAATCTTGAAAGGGTTCAGAAAAGATTTACAAGGATGTTGCCAGGGTTGGAGGATCTGAGCTACAGGGAGAGGCTGAACAGACTGGGGCTGTTTTCCCTGGAGCGTCAGAGGCTGAGGGGTGACCTTATAGAGTTTTACAAAATTACAAGGGGCATGGATAGGGTAAATAGGCAAAGTCTTTTCCCTGAGGTCGGGCAGTCCAGAACTAGAAGGCACAGGTTTAGGGTGAGAGGGGAAAGATATAAAAGAGACCTAAGTGGGTGGTGCGTGTATGGAATGAGCTGCCAGAGGAAGTGGTGGAGGCTGGTACAATTGCAACATTTAAGAGGCATTTGGATAGGTATATGAATAAGAAGGGTTTGGAGGGATATGGGCCAGGTGGGACTAGATTGGGTTGGGATATCTGGTCAGCATGGACGTGTTGGACCGAAGGGTCTGTTTCCATGCGGTACATCTCTATGACTCTATGACTGTAAACAGAGTCAACATTTCAGGTGTAATTGGATTTCAAGCAAGTATAAAGATAGGGAAGTGAGGAGAAAACAAAAGGAAGATTTTATAGAACATAGAACACTACAGCGCAGTAACGACCCTTCAGCCCTTGATGTTGTGCCAACCTGTGGAACCAATCTGAAGCCCATAAATACTACACTATTCCATTTTCATCCATATGTTTATCAATGACTATTTAAATGCCCTTAAAGTTGGTGAGTCTACTACTGTTGCAGGCAGTGCATTCCATGCCCCGACTACTCTCTGAGTAAAGAAACTACCTCTGACATCTGTCTTATATCTATCACCTCTCAATTTAAAGCTATGTCCTCTCGTGCTAGCCATCACCATGCAAGGAAAAAGGCTCTCACTATCCAACCTATCTAACCCTCTGATTATCTTATACGTCTCAATTAAGTCACTTCTCAAACTTCTCTCTAACGAAAACTGCCTCAAGTCCCTCAGCCTTTCTTTAAGACCTTCCCTCCATACCAGGCAACATCCTAGTAAAGCTCTTTTGAACCCTTTCCAAAGCTTCCACATCCTACCCATAATGCAGTGACCAGAACTGTATACAATACTCCAAGAGCAGCCACACGAGGGTTTTGCATAGCTGTAGCATGACCTTGTGGCTCCAAAATTCAATCCCTCCATCAATAAACACTGACAGACTGTATGCCTTCTTAACAACCCTATCAACCTGGGTGGCAACTTTCAAGGATCTATGTACATGGACGCTGAGATCTCTCTGCTCATCTACACTACCAAGAATCTTACAATTAGCCCAGTATTCTTTATCCCTGTTGCTTCTTCCAAAGTGAATCACTTCACACTTTTCTGCATTAAACTCCATTTGCCACCTCTCAGTCCAGCTCTGCAGCTTATCTGTGTCCCTCTGTAACTGCAACATCCTTCAGCACTATTGAATCACTTCACACTTTTCTGCATTAAACTCCATTTGCCACCTCTCAGTCCAGCTCTGCAGCTTATCTATGTCCCTTTGTAACCTGCAACATCCTTCGGCACTGTCCACAACTCCACCGACCTTAATGTCACCCGCAAATTACTAAACCATCCTTCTACGCCCTCATCCTGGTCATTTGACAAACAGTGGAGGACCTAAAACAGATCCTTGCGGTACACCACTAGTAACTGAACTCCAGGATGAATATTTCCCATCAACTACCACCCTTTGTTTTCTTTCAGCTCGCCAATTTCTCATCCAAACTGTTAAATCACCCTCAATCTCAAGCCTCCATATTTTCTGCAATAGCCTACTGTGGGGAACCTTATCAAATGCCTTACTGAAATCCATTTACACCACATCAACTGCTTTACCGTCATCCATCTGTTTGGTCACCTTCTCAAAGAACTCAATAAGGTTTGTGAGGCATGACCTACCCTTCACAAAACCATGTAGACTATCCCTAATCAACTTATTCCTTTCTAGATGATTATAAATCCTATCTCTTATTCCAACACTTTATCCACAACTGAAGTAAGGCTCACAGTCTATAATTTCAGGGTCGTCTCTACTCCTCTTCTTGAACAAGGGAACAACATTCACCATCCTCCAGTCTTCTGGCACTATTCCTGGAGACAATGATAACATAAAGATCAAAGCCAAAGGCTCAGCAATCTCCTCCCTGGCTTCCCAGAGAATCCTAGGATAACACCCATCCAGCCCAGGGGACTTATCTATTTTCATACTTTTCAAAATTGCTAATGCCTCCTCCTTGTGAACCTCAATCCCATCTAGTTTAGTAGCCTGTATGTCAGTATTCTCCTTGACAACATTGTCTTTTTCCACTGTGAATACTGATGAAAAAATATTCATTTAGAACTTCCCCTGTCTCCTTACATTCCATGCACAACTTCCCACTACTATCCTTGATTGGCCCTAATCTTTCTCTAGTCATTCTTTTATTCCTGGTATACCTATAGAAAGGTTTATTGTTTTCCTTTATCCTATCTGCCAATGACATCTCATGTCCCCTCCTGGTTCTTATTAGCTCCCTCTTTAGGTCTTTCCTGGCTAACTTGTAACTGATGAAGGGCTTTTGCCCGAAACGTCGATTTTACTGCTCCTCGGATGCTGCCTGAACTGCTGTGCTTTTCCAGCACCACTCTAACCTAACTTGTAACTCTCAAGCATCCTAACTGAGCCTTCACGTCTCATCCTAACATAAGCTTTCTTCTTCCTCTTGACAAAAGATTCAACTCCTTTGGTATTCCACAGCTACCTCGCCATGGCTGAAAAGCAGAAGTGATTAAACGATAAAAAGGATGTTGGTGAAAGGCAAAAGGAATGATGGTAATAAGACAAATTTTTGAGAAACAGGTGGTGGAAGAGGGAATCAGTTTAATGACTGGTGTCTAAAACCTGTGAACTGCAGATATGATCAGAAACAATTGAACTCAGCATTGAGGCTGGAAAGCTATAAAGTGCTAAACTGAAAGTTGAGGTGCCAAACTTTCAGCTTTCACCTTTTCCTGTCGCCATATTTGTATGAGCCTTGCCACATCTCATTGAGGATCAGAGTACTGCTTTTTATTCCACAGGGATATTTTTCTTAAGTTAGGGCATCTCTGGCTGGATCAGCATTTATTTGCTCTTTGGATAGTAAAGAGTCAACCGCATTAAGAGTCACATTTAGGCAGACCAGGAAAGGATGGCAATTTCGTTCCCAGTTAGTGAACCCGGTGGGTTTTCCCCAACAATCAACAATGGTCATCATTAGCCTCTTAATTCCAGATGTTTATTGAATTCAGATTCCATCATTTGCCATGGTGGGATTCAAACACAGGTCCCTAGAACATGACTTGGGTCTCTGAACTAACAGTCTGATGATAATGCCAGGAGGCCATCACCACTCCTAATGCTGTGCACTGCTGCCAACCTAGGCACCTGCCTGAATGATGAAATTGGTCAGTCCTATCTGTCTGCCTGCAGACTGAGCACCAGCTGCAACAAAGAGACCAGTTACAGTCATAGAGTCACAAAGATGGACAGTACAGAAACAGATCCTTTGGTCCAACTTGACCATGCCAACCAGATACTCTAAGCTAACTTAGTCCCATTTGACAGCACTTGGCCCATATCCCTCTAAACCCATCCTATTCATAAACCCATCCAGAAGCCTTTTAAATGTTGTAATTGTACCAGCCTCCACCACTTCCTCTGGCAGCTCATTCCTACATGCACCACCCATTGCATGAAAAGGTTGCCCCTTTAATCCCTTTTAAATCTTTCCACCCTCACCCTAAACCTATGCCCTCTAGTTCTGGACTCACCCAACCCAAGGAAAAGACCTTAGCTATACACCTTATTTATACCCTTCATGATTTTATAAACCTCTATAACCTATCATCCTCCAGCCTTCTGACCTCCAGGGAAAGAAGTTCCAGTCTATTCCCTCTAGCTCAAACCCTGCAACCCTGCTAACATCCTTGTAAGTCTTTTCTGAACCCTCTCAAGTTTCATATCATCCCTACTATAGCTGGGGAGACCAGAATTGCATGCAGTATTCCAAAAGTGTCCTAACCAATGTCCTGCATAGCCGCAACATGACCTCCCAACTCCCATACTCACTGCACTTACCAATAAAGGCAAGCATACCAAAAGCATGCCAACTGTCCTATCTACCTGCGATTCTACTTACAAGAAACTATGTACCTGCACTCCAAGGTCTCCCCAGGACCTTACCATTAAGTGTATAAGTCCTGCTTTGATTTGCCTTTCCAAAGTTTAGCACCTCACATTTATCTAAATTTAACTCCATCTGCCACTACTTGGTCCATTGGCCCATCTGATCAAGATCCTGTTGTACTCTTGAGGTAACCTTCTTCACTGTCTACTACACCTCCAGTTTTGGTATCATCTGCAAACCTACTAACCATCTGTCCGCATCCAAATCATTTGAAGGCATGTTGCTCACTAATGATGTGGTGTCAGTACTGAGAGAATGCAACACTGCCATAGGTGCCCTCTTTTGGATGAGACGTTAAAAGGGAGGCTTGTCAACCCTCTCAGGTGAATGTAAGGTATCTATAGGACTATTTCGAAGCAAAGCAGGTCAGTTATTACCAATATCCAGGCCAATATGTGTCTTTCAATCAGCAGTATTAAAGAACATCATCTGGTCATTATCATGTTACTGTTTATTGAACCTCGCCAGGTCTAAACATGCTGCTGTATTTCCAAAATATCAAACGGCTACAATTTTTTTTAAAAGTGCATTTTATTGGCTGTAAAGTATTGAGATGTCCTGAGGTCTTAAACTAAATCTTTCATTTACAGGTTATGAGGCTCAGCTTGAAATGGCTTGAGTCTTCTGACAGCAGGAAGGGGCAAGTGTGTCTCGTCCCACCAAGTGTGTTTGACAATTAAAGTTAAAGTTGAGCCTTGACCTCCTGTGAACCAAAGCAAAAGACAATGTTGTTTACAAGCATGGAAGTCTTTTACTCCCACAGAGACAGGTTTGCAGGTGGGGTAGGGGGCAAATTTGGAAATGAGGGGGCTGCTTGGTTGGACTACACATTACCACCACTGGGTGATCACCCCAGAGTTGAATGAATAAAGGCAGGTGCTAATTGCTTGGAACTGGCAAATAGCCACAAATGACTAAATAAGTGTCTCTTGAAAGGGAAGGAGAGAGAATGTTGCTAGGATCTTCCTGACATCAGAGCAGTTTCCTGTTGAGTGTCAAACCCAGCTCCTCTGTGGGAAAGCTGGCCTCCCAGCAACAGGCCAGATGGCCTTCAGGCCTGGGTCTCCATATTCCAATGAAAGGGCCACAGGCCACACAGTCTGCACTTGTGACCCAACAAACTTCTCAAAGGTGATTTCCCTCCAGTTTGTTGGCCTACTAGCTTCATCCCTCTGTATTTTAAGAAGTTTATGTATGTTTGTAAGGATGTCTTCATACTGAGGCACCTTCTCATTATCCTTTCTGTCTGAGCCATGCTTACCTCACTCAGTGAGCTGCAAGCCCTCTGATTGGGCCTCTGGCCTCAGGATCCACTGTCCATCTTTAATTGAAGGTGACAACTTTGGGGAGACTAGCAATCCAGAGCCTCAGGCCAATGTTCTTGGGCCATGTTTGAATCCCACCATGGTAGATGGTGAAATTTTAATTAAATAAAATCTGGAATACAAAGTTGCCCAAATGTTGATGCTGATTGTTGGATAAACCTATCTGATTCAGTAATGTACATTAGAGAAGACAACTTGCAATCCTTACCTGGTCTGATCCATATGTATGATTCTAGGTCCATAGCAATGTGGCTGAGTCTTATGACTGCGCAATTAGGGATTGGCCATAAATGCTGGCTTAGCAGTGATGCCTACATCCTGTGAACAAACCTAAATAAAAATACTAACACGGAGATTTGAATTGCAAACTTGCTTGCAGTCAGGAACCACAAATGACAGCGACTCTATGTATTTATTCATGGGATATGAGTGTTGCTGGCTGAGCCAGCATTTATTACCAATGCAGCTTTGCCCTTGAGAAGATAGTGGTGAATTGCCTTCTTGATCACTGCAGTTCATTTGTTGCAGGTTGACCCACAATGCCATTAGGGAAGTAATTCCAGGATTTTGACACACAGACTGTGAAAGCGATAGATCTCCAAGTCAGGATGGTGAGCGGCTTAGAGGGAAACTTGCAGGTGGTGGTGTTCCCATGCATCTGCTGTCCTTGTACTTCTAGATGGAAATGGTTGTGAATTTTGAAGGTGCTCCCTAAGGAGTTTTTGTTAATTGCTGCAGCACATTTTGTTGATGGTACACACTACTGTTACTGAGCATTGGTGATGAATGTTTGTGGAAGTAGTGCCTATCAAGCAATCAATTATTTTTTATTGAAACTTAACCATGTGCTGGCTTTCCTTCAACCAAGTCCTCTTGTTGCCACAATATCACAATTCTGCACGGCAATATGTGCTTGTAACTTGCCAGTCTCATTTACTATATCCTTTTTCTTACATATTACGCCGATTTAAAATGTATTAATTTCTCCCTTACTCCAATTCCACCTATGAAGTGACTAATATTTCTTACATGCTGAAGTCATTGTGCTAAATGTCATGTTTACATTTCTTACACTTATTTTAATCAACTATTTCCACTTTTTCCCACAACTTCCTTCAGAGCTTAGTTTCTGGCATTTTACAGATTCGATAAAAGGAAGTCTTCTGCTGCAAAACATGAAGTTTTGACACAAGTCCTACCCGCTGTACGTTTAATGCACATAAAGAATTTGCTATCATATCTGCACCATTTGCAGTGAACCTTTGAATACTTATATCTTAGCTAAAATTAATTCCAACAAGCAAATTGGAACTTGCAGGCTTTTGAAGATTCCACTTTAACTTTGAAAAAAAAACATTAAAATTTCATCTATCATCATGTCCTAATAGTTAGCTCAGTGGGTGCATTGAGTGAGTAGGGTTCAGATAGCTGTGAAAAGGAACAGTACGCCTTACAGAAATGGAACATATTCAAGTCCATTCCTTACAATGAGATCGAACATATCATTTGATGGAGACTGTCCATGTTTAATTCCCGTTAGTCTTGGATGTGCAAAATAACTCTTGCAATAAGAGTCAATGATTCAACAATATACTCCAATAGATTAATTCCATGAGAGCTGAGCTGCATGAAACGCCTTACAAAAAAAAAAATCGATGTAAGTAACCTAAATTCAGTTCCCCAAAGCTTTCTTCCATTTCAGCATCTTGGTGAAAACCACTATAGCCCATCACATTCATCACATTAAAAATGCAGCCTGCTCCTTTTAATGGTTCCATCAACTTCCCAGCAATGAACTGAAAATTCATATTTGGTTAAAGGCTACACTTGATTTTAGATTATTAGGCTGTTTATTACTGCCCAAGATCAACATGTCTATTGTGATAAAGAAATAGTTTATATCAACATTTTTAAATGCCTGTTTTTGGAGTAGAGCACTTGAGAGTTTATACAGCATGGAAAGAGGCCCATTGGCCCATCATGTCTGCTGGTCATCAAACACTTACTTATTCTAATCCCATTTTCCTCATATAACTTGTAGCCTTTTATGCTGTGGCATTTCAAGTCCTCACCTAAATTGTTCTTAAATGTCTTGAGGGTTTCCACCTCTACCAGCCTTTTAGGCAGTGAGTTCCTGATACCCACTACCCTCTTGATGATTTTTTCCTCTTCAAATTCCTTCCAAACCATTTCCTTACCTTAAATTGTGGCCCATGGTTATTGTACCCTCTATTAAGGGGAACATTTTCTCCCTACCTACCCTGTGTATACTCCTCTGAACTTTGTTGGACCATAAGACATAGTAGAGAAATAGGCGATTTAGCCTATTTGAGTTTGCTCCACCATTCAATGGGATCATGACTGCTCTGATAATCCTCAACTACACTTGCCTTTTCCCCATAACCCTTGATTTCCTTACTAACTAAACATTTCTCTTTCAATCCGACATAGACTTAAGAACTCAGCCTCTCAAAAGCCACTTGATGAATTTCACAGATTCACAACCCTTGAAGAGAAGAAATTCCTCCTCATCACTGTCCTAAATGTCCTGAATTCTGTGATCATGCCTTCTAGTCCCACATTCAGCTACAATAGGAAACAACATTCCTGCACCTATCTTGTTTGCCTTCTGCATCTGAGAATCCTATATGTTTTAATAAGCTTGCCTCTCATTTTCTATATTCCAATGATTACAAGCTCAATCAAATCAACCTGTCCTCATAAGACAGTCCATCCATACCTGCTGTCAACCTGGTGAACTTTCTCTAGATTGTCTCCGATGCTAGTTTATCATCCCTTAGATAAGGGGTTCAAAATGTTCATAGTATTTCAGCTATGGTCTGACCAGGTGATTTGTACAGTTTTAGCAAAACATCCCTACTTTTATATTTCATGAAATAAAGGCCAATATTTCATTTGCCTTCCCTATTGCCCACTGAACTTGCATGTTAGTTTTTTTATGATTCATGAATGAGGAATCCCAAATCCCTCTGTGTTGTAGTGTTCTGCAGTCTTACTCAGTTTAAACAACATTCAGCTCCTCTATTCTTCCCATGAATGTATATAACATCACATTCCCCCACATTATATTCTATCTGCCAAGTTTTTGTTCACACAGCTGAGATATTTGTATCATCGATAGTCACAGGTGAGGTGCTTGAAGACTGGAGGTTGGCAAACGTGGTGCCACTGTTTAAGAAGGATGGTAAGGACAAGCCAGGGAACTATAGACCAGTGAGCCTGACGTCGGTGGTGGGCACGTTGAGCAAGGTTAGATCTCATGGAATACAGGGAGAACTAGCCATTTGGATACAGAACTAGCTCAATGGTAGCAGACAGAGGGTGGTGGTGGAGGGTTATTTTTCAGACTAGATGCCTGTGACCAGTGGAGTGCCACAAGGATCGGTGCTGGGTCCTCTACTTTTTGTCATTTACATAAATGATTTGGATGTGAGCATAAGAGGTACAGTTAGTAAGTTTGCAGATGACACCAAAATTGGAGGTGTAGTAGACAGTGAAGAGGGTTACCTCAGATTACAACAGGATCTTAACCAGATATGCCAATGAGCTGAGAAGTGGCAGTTAGAGTTTAATTCAGATAAATGTGAGGGGCTGCATTTTGGGGAAGCAAATCTTAGCAGGACTTATACACTTAATGGTAAAGTCCTAGTGAGTGTTGCTAAACAAAGAGACCTTGGAGTGCAGGTTCACAGCTCCTTGAAAGTGGATTCGTAGGTAGATAGGATAGTGAAGAAGGCGTTCGGTATGCTTTCCTTTATCGGTCAGAGTATTGAGTACAGGAGTTGGGAGGTCATGTTGCGGCTGTACAGGACATTGGTTAGGCCACTGTTGGAATATTGCGTGTAATTCTGGTCTCCTTCCAATTGGAAAGATGCTATGAAACTTGAAAGGGTTCAGAAAAGAGTTACAATGATGTTGCCAGGGTTGGAGGATTTGAGCTATAGGGAGAGGCTTAACAGGCTGGGGCTATTTTCCCTGGAGTATCGGAGGCCGAGGAGTGACCTTATTGAGGTTTACAAAATTATGAGGGACATGGATAGGGTAAATAGGCAAAGTCTTTTCCCTGGGGTCGGGGAGTCCAGAACTAGAGAGCATAGGCTTAGGTTGAGAGGAGAAAGATATAAAAGAGACCTAAGGGGCAATTTTTCACACTGAGAGTGGTACATGTATGGAATGACCTGCCAGAGGAAGTGGTGGAGACTGGTACAATTGCAACATTTAAGAGGCATTTGAATGTGTATATGAATAGGAAGGGTTTGGAGGGATATGGGCCGGGTGCTGGCAGGTGGGACTAGATTGGGTTGGGATATCTGGTCGGCGTGGACGGGTTGGACTGAAGGGTCTGTTTCCATGCTGTACATCTCTATGACTCTATGACTTATTTATATCCCTCTGTAGACTATTTGTGTCATCTCACTAATCGACTTTCCACCTACTTTTATGTCATCTGCAAACTCCATCAATAAGCACATTGATTTGGACCCCACTTACCAATCTCTGAGAAAAAGAGCCAGAAATGATATCACCCATCTTAACAGACCAATGCACATAAGTAGAAAGCAGGACAGAACACCAGTGCTTCATGGAAGGCTCACTGATGATGTTGCCAACATTGTGAAGATACATTTGAAAACAAACCTACCAGCTCAGCGAGCAAACTTACAACCTGAACCTCATTAAAAATCACACAACACCAGGTTATAGTCCAACAGGTTTAATTGGAAGCACACTAGCTTTCAGAGTGTCACTCATTCATTAGATGGTAGTGGGGGGCTCAATCCTAACATGTTGAGTCCTGCACTACCACCTAATGAAGGAGCGACGCTCTGAAAGCTAGTGTGCTTCCAATTAAACCTGTTGGACTATAACCTGGCGTTGTGTGACTTTTAACTTTGTACACCCCAGTCCAACACCGGCATCTCCAAAACCCGAACCTCAATCTTCTTCTCAGAAAGTCTTCACAGCAAATCTTCTCAGAAATCGCAAACATTTACTTTTGTCATCCAAATCATTAATATATTCTGTAAATAATTGTGGCCCCAATACTGCTCCCCGTTACACACCACTAGTTAGAGTTTGCCATCTTGAAAATGCACCCCCCATCCTCCCTCACGTCCTTACTCTGTTTTCTTGGAATACCTCAATCTGATTCCCTTCCTCCTTAGCCGTCTCGGGTGGAAGTGACACAGCCGCAGCCTATCTCGTCTCTCTTTATTGAGAGAATTGCTCTGGCCAGGCGACATCATGACGAATCTATTCCAGTAGTTTCTTTAAAATGTGGAATGCAGGAGAAGATAACTTTCTTAATTGACAAGTGCAGACATGATTCTTATGTCTGAGGTAAACATTGCTCCTCTGTTGTGTGTCACGGAAGTTCCCCCAGGGATGGGTGTTGTGTAAACTTTTTGCTCGCTTCTTGAAGCTGACTCATAAGCGGCTGGATTGATACTATTTCAGGTGAGTATCAGTCTGGTTGGGGGCGTGGTGAGAGTGGGAGATTCCCATCTCCAGTTACACATACCCCGCCCCATTCGGCGATCTCTCAAATCAGATCTCTCCTTCGCTACAGCCCGGAGCGTCTGTCAATCACTCTGCAGGTAGGGAAAAGGGACGGCCCCCCTTTTCTACAAATAGCACAAGATATATAGGGTGGAGAAGGCGAAGTATTGCCAGAGTTTGTTCCTGTTCAGTTGTGTAAGAGCGAAGAAGCATGGAGAAGATGACTGGAGTGGTGTTGGCGGTCTGGCTGTTGGCCTTGCCTATTTGCTGTGATAGTAAACCTGGCGCCAGTGAGCGGGGCTGCAAATCTGGTGAGAGGAATGTTCGCGTTGCTTGAGCGAGGGCCGGTGGCGGTGAGGTTAAATAAAGGGCAGACTTTGTTGCTTGGATTGCTCGGCTGTGAGTGGAGTATGGAAGCTGCGGTGGGTGTTCCCGGGTCAGACTAGAGGTTTTTGGTTGAATTCCCGCGTTAGAGTCTCAAGCTATTTTTAGTGTCTACAAGCGAATGCATTATCCTCCCTGCCCCGCTTCCAAGGCCTGCGTATCAGAATCGAGAAGGGTTTTTCCCACGTCCTGTTTTTTTGGGGGGGGGGGGGGTGGAATAGCAGAGTAATGATCCACCACTCACTACCGATATTCCACATTTGAACGGAGATCAGTGGGTCACGATCGACAGTGATATGTTCTCTGACTTGTACCTGGGATTGCACTTTCTTGGGTAAAAGTGGGAAGAGAATGAGCATTGATTAGTGTAACAGCGGGAAACAGACCCTTCGGTCCAACCCGTCCATGCCGGCCTGATATCCCAACCCAGTCGAGTCTCACCTGCCAGCACCTGGCCCATGTCCCTCCAAACCCTTCCTATTCATTTACCCAACCAGATGCCTTTTAAATGTTGCGATTGTACTAGACTCCACTACTTCCTCTGGCAGCTCATGCCATACACTCACTACCCTCTGCGTGAAAAAGCTGCCCCTTAGGTCTCTTTTTTATATCTTTCCCCTTACACCCTAAACCTATGCCCCCTCCTTCTGGACTCTCCCACCACAAGGAGAGACTTTGTCTTGTTATCTTAAATTTTTTTTCTCCACGTCCCTTGCATTTTTAAAACATCCAGGGATTTGCATTACTTGCCGAGTACAAGATTAAGATTGGCGTTCTGACTGGTGGGAGATCTGAATGAAATCTTTTGGCTGTAGTGAAATTGTAAGCGTTTTTTTCCGAATGCCTGTTGTAATTTTGATCTTTAAAAATCTACCTACTGCTAGGAGACAGCCTAATATCAGGATGACTCGGGTTTCATCTGAGCCGATTTCACGTCCTTTAAAATATACCCAAAATTGGTACCACAGTTCAATCCAAGTCTCCTTCAAATCGATCAGACTAAATTCTGAAGAGAATGACAATGCCGTGCACGAATTGAACTCGTTTGGGTCATTGTGCGTTGTGGGATTAACACGGAAGGGGGTTACACTAATTGCCGTTTGGCCCATCTGCCTATGGTGTAAAGATTTAAGATCGAAATTTATTTCGGAACCAACTCTGTTTGACACCAAACACAAACCAGGGGTTTAGATTGGGGGAGGGGTGTGTGGATAGGATCGAAGGAAGCTCCCTCCAAGAGGGGGAGAGATTTAGGTTGGGCCTAAATCAGGGACAGCATTTACTGAGTTTCCTTGTCAGGCTGCTCGCACTTGGAAGTATTGGATCGCCAACACAGTTGCTTTATGGGTAAAATCTTGACTAAAGTGAAGATTTTCACTGCAATTTGATTTGAACAGATTTTACCAACGAGTTGTAAAAAATACTTCTAGCTCTGAAACGCATGGAATGATTTTTTTTTTAACGCCGAGAATATGTAATTGGAGTAAAATGCAGACAAATTTTCAAGCTCTAGGTTGCTGAGCCTCGACAGTTTCTGGTCGACCTGTGCAGAGATGTTGTTACAAAACTGGCTACGTGGTTGTAAATGAGTTTTGTATTTGAAGGTGTGCGTAATGTAACTATGGCGACACAAGGGTGTGGTTGAATTGTGATCTCGGGGGTAGTGTAGAACTACTACGTGCTGAGGAAGTTAGTCATAAGATTTTAAACTTACTTCGCTGGACGTTTTCAAATGGTTCTGCAAATCATATGACTTCTTAGCCCTTGAGAGAAATCGAAGTTTTTTTATTGCTACCAGTGGGAATGTGGAACAGCGGCTCGTAAAATCGGTTTAGCACTTTTTTTTACCCCACCTGGATGGGGGAGGGGTGAACTGTGAACAGAACCATTCGACTTTCCCCTCCAATGTTTTCAGTTTCACCTCCATTATACATTAAGGCCATGCAGTTCGAGACAGAGAATTGGACTCAAAGGTGCATTTTAGTTGCAACACAGCAAAACTAAGTGGTTAACTTCACTGTCACTAGGTTAGGATTGTATTTACTGGAGTTTAGAATGACGAAGTTGATGTGGAATCTGTAGAAACCTAAAATTCTAATGGGTCTTAAACAGCTTTTTAGATACAGGAAGCATGGTGAGGATTTCTGAACAGGGGCCATAGCTGAAGGGTAAGCAGACTTTTAGGACAGATCAGGAGAAACTTCTCCTCCACCCAGAGGGTGGTGAGTCTGTGCAATTCACTGCCACAAAGTAGTTTAGGTCAAACCATTGTGCTTTTCGAGCAGGCAATAATATGGATGAAGAGATTGAGATGTGGTGCAGTAGAGAGACTGGGTATCGAGCTCTGTGATAAGCTGTGATCATCTTGGATGGCAGCTGGTCAAATGGACTAATCTTGCCCCTTTTGTTTATAAGGTCTGTTTGTTTAGTGGATTGGTTAGTTTGGTTGATCTGAAATGCAGCGTGATGCCTTCAGTGGGTTCAAGTGACACAGGCTGGGGTTATTGTGGAGGATTTTCCTTCTTGACCTTTTCCCAGTCTTCTGAGCATGGTGACCCACTCATCCATTCACCACCAGTCATCTGTTGTGGAGAGAGTTGCACTCTGGCCTTGTAGGACTGTGTGGTGACTTTTCTCTCACTTGATATAATCTTTTCAAATTGTGGCCCCAGCCCCACCCACTTCAACTGTTTTAACTACAAGCAATTTTAGTAGCCATTGCTCAGTTCGCAAAACCAAGTACTAATTGCCTAATGTAGTTCTTTAGAAATGTAATCAATCTCCAGGATTGCTCCCAACACTGTAAGATAGTAACTATTGTGAAAATACAAGTGGCTATGGCATGAATTTTCCAGAGACTGCACATTCTAGCATCAAGCAGCTATGGGTGACATAAAAGTGAGATTGTGGTCCATTTTCTGCATGAAAGGCACTGTATCTGTTCATGCGAGTTGCATATTAGTTGAATATACTTGTCTGCAGTACAATTTTGATGTGTTGAGTTGACTACAGTGGCAATTTGTTTAACAATCCAATATTGACACTACCATGAAACTTTTATATGGCTCATCCTCCCCAAAAGGAAAGTCAGTGTATCAATAAAAGCATAACATGCACTGGGCTGGATAAACTAAGATTGGGGGCCATTCAAGCTGCATGGTAGGTGCTCCCAAGGGTTTCTGCAGTGCTGGAGTTCTGTAGTGGGCCCTGCTAGGATTGTAGTCAGACTGAGGAAGAATGCTTGATGGAACAATGCTTATTTTAGGGCATGGTTAGGGTAACATTGGGTTCATGGAACACTAGAAATGTAATTGACATTTGTACTGTTCAACTCTTGGAAATAAATAATCATGGATGGTAAAGTGGGAGATGCTCTATATTAGATGCCCCTGGCTAAAATCTGAGCAGGTGCATGTCATCCATCTCATGTCTTCACTGGCTGTACTACTTTTGACAGATCTTGTAAAGCACAATCACAAACATTTGTGTTCTGCTTTGTCTTGTCATTTTATTGCACTAAGATTCAAGTATACTGTCATGATGTATGACCATGTGAATTTTGGCATCTAGAGTGTGCTGAACAATAATACATCTTCCATCTGAATTCCCAGTTGATTGTGTTAAGTATTTAATGCATCAAACAATACAACACTAATGTTTTCCAAAGGGAGAATAAAACACTTGAGGCTATGTTTTAGTGTGACAGTTTGTATATTAACATATCTCAATTGTTTCAGGCAGTGCTTACTTCACTATTCAAATACATTACATTATTACTTAATTTAGTGGGAGCCTTATGAAACTTCGTAAACATGTTAAATGCTTTCCTTCAATTATGTAGTTGAGCAATCATTACTAATGACCTTGTTTCCCATCTCTTTTTTTATTGCACATCTTGCAATATAAGAATGGGAATGGAATTTTTTAATTCAGAAGGTAACATCATGATGTGGGTCTTTCTCCTAATATCATGTGGCCCTGTTTTACTAAGTGGCAAATACAAACCAGAATCATATTTTACTGTGTAGCTAATTAAACATTCTCTTTTTTTTTTCCATTCTAGCCTCTCAACGAAGCTTTATTGGCATACAAACCAACGACAGCAACTGTGGTTCCGGTTTCAAAGTCAATGAATTTGCTGAATCAGTACTGACCAGTGGATTGACTACAGTCTTCTTGCCTTTGGTTTACATTATTGTGTTCATCATTGGTTTGCCTGTGAATGCTATGGCACTGTGGGTTTTTATCTATCGAACCAAAATGAAACACCCTGCAGCAATTTACATGGCTAATTTGGCTTTGGCAGATCTTCTGTTCATTATTTGGTTCCCATTGAAAATTTCCTATCACCTAAATGGCAACAATTGGACGTATGGAGAAGGACTATGCAAGGTGCTAGTGGTTTTCTTCTATGGAAACATGTACTGTTCAATTCTGTTCATGACCTGCCTCAGTGTTCAAAGATATTGGGTTGTTGTAAATCCAATATCTCAAACAAGGAGAAAGACACACATTGCTTATGGTGTATCTATTTTTATTTGGATAATGATTATATTGGGGACAATGCCATTGTATTTAAATATTCAGCAAACTGTCAAAATTGTCAATCTTGATATAACAACCTGTCATGATGTGCTACCTGAAGAGCAATTGGCCTCAAGCATGTTTGACTATTTTCTGTCTCTGGCTATTGGCGTATACTTCTTTCCAGCATTACTGACAGTAACTGCTTACGTATTGATGATCAAAACATTGAAAGCCTCCAGTAATGAAGATAGCATTGGGAAAAGCCGCAAGAGAGCAATTGAGTTGATTATTACTGTTCTCATCATGTATTTAGTTTGCTTTACTCCTAGTAATATTATACTTGTTGTTCACTATTCTCTTCTAAAACATGGGAATGACAATGTTTATGCTTTCTATATTGTAAGTCTTTGCCTGTCAACCATTAATAGTTGCATTGATCCCTTTGTCTATTACTTTGTTTCCAAAGACTTCAGAGATCATGTTAAAAATACACTGCGGTGTCGTAGTGTGAGGACAGTTAGAAGCATCCAGGCTTCCTTTGCATCTAAGAAACAATCAAAAAGATCTGGTTCTTATACTTCTGCCAGTAAAATTACCACCACTTCAACAACCAACTGTTGACTGTTAGTGTGAATCCATAGTTTCTCAATTTCTCAAATCCATTGTTTAGCTTTATGGAAAAAGCTAAAGCTGAATTACTTGAGTAAATTTGGCCACTTTTTAAGTATTGTTGGTCATATCTTGCAGTATTTATTCCTGTTCAAGAGCACTGTTTGCACAATTGCTGAACAACACAATGGTTGCTGACTTATAATATGGGAACCAAACAATTATTCTATTGTATTTTACTTTAGTGTAAATATTAATGGTCCTACATATTTAACTATTTCAAGTTTAATCCTTTTTTAAATATTGTCAGATGAGAACACCTTTGTTTTCACCTTTTAAACATGTATATAACTGCCATACTGTGACTTTTGTTTTAAGATCGAATGCATTAAGTTGGTATCTGTGAACCTGTCTATAATTGGAGGAGACAA
>NC_057711.1:33209434-33249672 GCF_004010195.1 Chiloscyllium plagiosum | reverse complement strand
ATTCAGTGGAAAGGGTCAGCATTAACCATCCATAGTTAAGATTAGAGTGGTGCTGGAAAAGCACAGCAGGTTTGGTAGCATCCAATCAGCAGGAAAAGCAATGTTTTGGAATGAAGAGCTTTTGCCCAAAACGTCAATTTTCCTGTTCCTCAGATGCTACCTGACCTGCTGTGCTTTTCCAGCACCACTTTAATCTTGACTCCAGCATCTGCAGTCCTCACTTTCGCCTAGTATTGACCACCCATGTAAGTACTGCAACTACCTGGATATGTCTGGGGTGGGTGATTGTCCCAGAATTATTTCTTCTGAATCCCCATAGCCCACCCACTGTTTGATAGTACCTCAACTACCAAGACTCTAGCACTGCTTTGAGCATGTTTCGTGACCCAGCCTTCAGTATTAGTTACTGCAAATGGTACTGGACATGTCATGATCATCCCCACTTCTGATCTTGTGTTTGGGTCATTGATGTACCATTGAAGATGTCTGGCACTAGGATACCACTATAGAATGTTGCAGTCAGTTTTGTGACCAGCAGGCTCCAACAGCCATGTCATAATGACCAGATGACAAAATGTGCAGTAATTAACATTAACCAGGACACCAGAGCTAACATCCTTGACTTCTTAGGAAAAGGCAGCCAGGAGATATTTTAGGTCCATTACAAAAAAGGGGGCTGTATATATTGAATACAGCATTGTATTCCATGAGATCTAACCTTGCTAACCAGTCTCCCATGAGGAACTTAGTCCAATGCTTTACTGAAGTCCATATGTGATGAGCCATTCGGCCAAATGATTTTGACGGTCTGCTCAGGGAACAACCCAACAGGACCCAACGTCTCATTTTCCCACAGGACACTATGTGCTGACCATTTCCTGATGGAGTTGTGGTCAAAGATTTTTTCCTTTGTAGATGTTTCCAGGAGGGGCAGATGATACCGAAGGGTCCAACTATTTACAGTGGTTCTCTGCACCAAGGCCAGGCCCATGGTTCATAACACAGGGGACAGGCCTGTATGGAGTGATTGTCGGGTGTTTGCATACCAAAGGTTTATGCACAACATGGTGCAGCCACACACATAAGTGGTCCCAGAATGTGGCAGCATTGGGAACGGTTATCTCTGCCTTATCCAGACCTTTGCACATGGTGTCCCTTTGGACGTACTCTATCTTTACCCGGTAAATGAAGTGGAAGATGGCTAGGGTGACTGCTGAGGGACAGACTCAGGAAATGAGCCAGTTACAGCAGCAGTGACTGAGAGTACCTCACACCTGATGATCAGCCACAAAGATGAGGGTGCTGTGTTCCCATCTGCCCAGTTTCTAGCTCCCTTTGGCAATATGCTCCTCCCAGGTTTTGGCATACACCCTGGCCCATCCAAAACATATTCCCAGCATCTTCAGATAATCTGTCCTGACAGTAAAGGAGTTAAAAGATCAGTCAGCCCAGTTCCTGAGAAACATGGTCTAGCTCTCCCTCGATTTACCTTGGCTCCTGAGGCCAGTTCAAATTGGTCGCAGATGCTCATGAGCCTATGCACTGACAGAGGATCTGAGCAGAAAATGGTAACTTCATCCATGTACAAGGAGGTTTTGACCTGCAGGTCTCCACTGCCTGGCATAGTCACCCTTCTCAGGCTCGGGTCCTTCCTGATAGACTCAGCAAAGGGCCGTATATAGCACACAAACAAGGCAGGAGATAGTGGACAGCTCTGATCGGGAAGTTTTATGGTTCCCACCCGTTGATTGAGACTTCACTAACAACATTGGTGTAGAGCAGTCGGTTCCAATTTCGGATTCCATCCCCAAAGCCCATTTTGGTGAACAGGTCCCATATGTAGGTGTGCGATATCCTGTCAAAGGCCTTCTCCTGGTCCAGGCTGATAGGCAGGTGCCCACCCCCTTGTCCTGCACGTGAGGAGCAGAAGGCTTTCAGAGACTGTCCTGCCTGGTACAGCACAGGTTTGGTTAAGATGAATTTCTAATGCCACAGCAGACCTTTTTTCTATTTTTTTTATTTCAAAAATATGCTTTATTCATAAATACTTTGATCTATACAACTGGACATGCCATGCATATGTAAATATTCCATTTCTTTGCATATCGAAACAGAGTAATCATTCCTATTTACAGGTTGGTACGATTACATTTTGAGCTGAGGCGCCAGCAGAGCCCAAATGACTGCGTGGGCCCCCTGTTCTTCTTAGACAGGCAGATGTTACACGGTGGTCTTACCCCACCGCGCCTTGGCGGCAGCTGCCCCAAGCTTCAGCGCGTCCCTCAACACGTAGTCCTGGACCATGGAATGTGCCAGTCTGCAGCACTCAGTCGGGGTCAACTCCTTCAGCTGGAAGATCAACAGGTTTCGGACCACCCAGAGAGCGCCCTTCACCGAGTTGATGATCCTCCAGGCGCAGTAGATGTTCGTCTCGGTGTGCGTCCTGAGGAACAGACTGTAGAGCACGGAGTCCCGCGTCACGGCGCTGCTCGGGACGAACCTCGACAAATACCACTGCATTCCTCTCCAGACTTCCTCTGCATAGGCACATTCCAGAAGGAGGTGTGTGACAGTCTCGTTTCCCCCCCCCCCCAGGCGCTTCAAGGGCAGCGTGCGTTGCGGCAGAGAGTCCGGGCGTGCATAAAGGATCTCACAGGTAGAGCCCTTCTCACCACCAGCCAAGGGCTGGTGCTTGTTGGAAAGTTCTGGCGATGAGGCATTCTGCCAAATGGCTTTGACAGTCTGCTCAGGGAACCGCTCGACAGGATCCGCCCTCTCCTTTTCCCGAAGGGTCTCAAGGACACTACGTGCTGACCACTTCCTGATGGACTTGTGGTCAAAGGTGTTTCTCTTCATAAATTTCTCCACGAAGGACAGGTGGTACGGAACAGTCCAACTACTCGGAACGTTCCGCGCCAGCGAGGCCAGGCCCATCCTTCGCAACACCAGGGACAGGTAGAACCTCAGTACATAGTGACATTTGGTGTTTGCGTACCGGGGATCCACGCACAGCTTGATGCAGCCACACACAAAGGTGGCCGTCAGGGTGAGGGTGGCATTGGGCGTGTTTTTTCCCCCATTGCACCGGTCTTTGTACATTGTGTCTCTTCGGACCCAGTCCATCTTTGATCTCCACACGAAGTGGAAGATGGCCCGGGTGACTGCGGCAGCACAGGTTCTGGGGATAGGCCAGACCTGTGCCACATATAACACTGACAGTGCCTCACACCTGATGACCAGGTTTTTCCCGGCAATGGAGAGCGACCATTGCTCCCATCTGCCTAGTTTCTGTCTCATCTTCCTGATCCGCTCCTCCCAGGTCTTGGCGCATGCCCCAGCTCCCCCGAACCAAATACCCAGCACCTTCAGGTGGTCGGTCCTGACGGTGAAGGCGATCGAGGATTGGTCGGCCCAGTTCCCAAAGAGCATGGCCTCGCTCTTGCCTCGGTTTACCTTGGCCCCCGAGGCCCGTTCGAACTGGTCACAGATGCACAAGAGTCTGTGCACGGACAGCGGATCCGAGCAGAAAACGGCGATATCATCCATGTACAGGGAGGCCTTAACCTGCAGGCCCCTGCTGCCAGGAATAGTCACCCCTCTCAGGCTCGCATCCTTCCTGATGGACTCGGCAAATGGCTCTATGCAGCACACAAACAAGGCAGGAGAGAGGGGGCAGCCCTGCCTGACTCCAGATCTGACTGGGAAGCTATCTGATTCCCACCCATTGATTTAGACTGCACTGACAATGTTGGTGTAGAGCAGTCTGATCCAATTACAGATTCCCTCCCCAAAGCCCATTTTGGAGAGGACATCCCTCATATATGTATGCGATATCCTGTCAAAGGCTTTCTCCTGGTCCAGGTTGATGAGGCAGGTGTCCACCCCCCTGTCCTGCACGTAGGCAATCGTATCTCTGAGGAGTGCGAGACTCTCAGTGATCTTCCTGCCCGGTACAACACAGGTTTGGTCAGGGTGAATCACCGAATCCAGAGCAGACCTGACCCAGTTGGCGATGACCTTCCACAGCAGACCTTTTTTCTGTATTTCAGACCTGACCTAGTTGGCAATGACCTTCAGTAGGATTTTGTGAGATCAGTCACCAAGTTGTACTTTCTTCCCTCTCTCCCTTCTGCAGTGAGGTGAGGGTGATGATACCCTTTCACACAATTTGGACATGCTGCTGGCCAGAGGAATACTCCACCAGCTCTCTGTCCAGCAATTCCCACAGAGCTGAGTACAACTTGGAAGCTGTCACTTCCGGGAGACTTACACTTCTCAAAGATAAAAGTCACACCGCATCAGATTCTCGTCCAATAGGTTTATTTGGAAGTATAAGCTTTTAGAGCACTGCTCCTTTGTCAGGTAGCTATTGGGGCAGGATCACAGGACACAGAACTTACAGAGAAAGATCAAAGTGTCATACAACTGATGCAATGTATTGAACAAACCTAGATTGCTGTTAAGTCTTTAATCACTTAGAATGGGTTGTGGGTTTTGATTCATTAATATGTAAATCCCAGAACATTTTTCAAGCCACATTCCTGAGATAACTGAACGTTTTATAAAAAGGGTGACATCTCAGCACAGACAATGCATGAAAGGTGTAATTTTAGAGTCTGTCTGTATTCTAATCTTGAGTCAGACTGGTTTTATTTCCAAAGTAAGAATTTATAAAATGTCATATGGATTGACTGCCTACAGATTGTGTGCTTTTTGAACAAAGTGAATGTATCTGCAAATACAAAATCTGCAAATGCAAATTTTCCCCATAAACCTACATATGTGTGCAAATGAGGGAGAGAGAGTCTGCGCGCGCGCGCATGCACGTGTCACACTTGCACACACGCAAACATACACACACACTTTTTCCTTCTCCCATCCCCATCCCCCCACACATACACACACACTCTCTCCTCCCACCCGCTACCCCCCAAACACACACTCTCTCTCTCCCACTCTCTACCCTCCCACATATACACCCACACTCTCCCTCTCCCAGCCCTTACCCCACCACCCCCACAACCACACACACACCCACACTCTCTCTCTCTCTCTGCCTCATATGTACTCAAAAACACATATAAGTCTATGGGGAAAATTTGCATTTCCAGATTTGTATTTGCAGATACATTTTATTTTGCTCAAAAAGCATATAATCTGTAGGCAGTCGATCCATGTGACATTTTATGAATTCCTACTTTGGAAATAAAACCAGTCTGACTCAAGGTTGAGATACAGACAGACTCTAAACTTACAGCTTTAATGCATTATCTGAGCTGAGATGTCACCTTTTCTTATAAAACCTTAAGTAATCTCAAGAATGTGACTGAAAAGAAGTTCTGGGATTTACATATTAATAAATCAAAACCCACAACCCATTTTAAGTGATTAAAGACTTAACAGCAATCTAGGTTTGTTCAATACATCACATCAGTTATATGACACTTTGATCTTTCACTTTAAATTCTGTGTCCTATGTTCCTGCCCCACTAGTTACTTGACAAAGGAGCAACTCTCCGAAAGCTTGTACTTCCAAATAAACTTGTTGGACGAGATTCTGATGCTGTGCGATTTTAAACTTTGTCCACAACACAGGCATCTCCACATTATGATTTCTCAAAGAAGTTGAGGGCCTTAGTCAACTCATGCAGAGATAACGGCTGGCCCAGCCTCTCCTGCCTGCTGTTATCTAGGACCTCTGTGATAAAGGACAGGAATGACTGGGAGGCCGTACTGTCTGATGATAATGATTTATTGTCACTTTACTCTACAATGAACAACACGGTAATATATATGGTGAAAAGCTCCAACTTTCACCACAATCTAGTGCCAGTTGAATACTTCAATAAAAAGACAAAGTTGAAAAAAACTCCATCCTCACTCCACCACCACCACAATGAGTCCCGAGCCTTGAGCCAGCTGACCAATGACATCCACCAGCACCGGACCCATCAACATCGGGTCACCACTCTTCAGATGCCATCACTTTATCATTGGGCCCACCCCAATAACAGGCCACTGATTCCGGGGTCTGTGCTGGACATACACTTGCCCCACAACCAGATGTCCCCTGCACCAGACCTACCACAACCAGGAGCTGCTGCTACCCCTACACTGAAAACCAGGAGTCCCTGCTCTGGGCCTACCACAACCAAGAGCTGCTGCTACCCCTACGCTGATAGCTAGGAGTTCCTGCTCCGGGCCTACCACCACCAGGAGCTGCTGCTATCCCATCATTGATAACTAGGAGTCCCTGCTCCGGGCCTACCACAACCAGGAGCTGCTGCTGCCCCTACACTGATAATTAGGAGTCCCCGCTCCGGGCCTACCACAACCAGGAGCTGCTGATACCCCTACACTGATGACTAGGAGTCCCTGATCCGGGCCTACTACAACCAGGAGCTGCTGCTGCCCCTACACTGATAACCAGGAGTCCCTGCTCTGGGCCTACCATAACCAGGAGCTGCTGCTACCCCTACACTGATAACCAGGAGTCCCTGCTCTGGGTCTACCACAATCAGGAGCTGCTGCTACCCCTACACTGATAGCTAGGAGTCCCCCCTCCGGGCCTACCACAACCAGGAGCTGCTGCTACCCCTACACTGATAGCTAGGAGTCCCTGCTCCGGGCCTACCACAACCAAGAGCTGCTGCTACCCCTACACTAATAGCTAGGAGTCCCCGCTCTGGGCCTACCACAACCAGGAGCTGCTGCTACCCCTACACTGATAACTAGGAGTCCCCACTCCGGGCCTACCACAACCAGGAGCTGCTGCTACCCCTACACTGATAACTAGCAGTCCCTGCTCTAAGCCTACCACAACCAGGAGCTGCTGCTATCCCATCACTGATAACTAGGAGTCCTTGCTCCGGGCCTACCACAACCAGGAGCTGCTGCTATCCCATCATTGATAACTAGGAGTCCCTGCTCCGGGCCTACCACAACCAGGAGCTGCTGCTACCCCTACACTGATAACTAGGAGTCCCCGCTCCGAGCCTACCACAACCAGGAGCTGCTGCTATCCCATCATTGATAACTAGGCGTCCCCGCTCTGGGCCTACCACAACTATGAGCTGCTGCTGTCTCATCACTGATAACCAGGAGTTCCTGCTCCGGGCCTACCACAACCAGGAGCTGCTGCTGCCCCTACACTGATAATTAGGAGTCCCCCCTCCGGGCCTACCACAACCAGGAGCTGCTGCTGCCCCTACACTGATAACCAGGAGTCCCTGCTCCAAGCCTACCACAACCAGGAGCTGCTGCTACCCCTACACTGATAACTAGGAGTCCCCGCTCCGGGCCTACCACAACCAGGAGCTGCTGCTACCCCTACACTGATAACTAGAAGTCCCCGCTCCGGGCCTACAACAACCAGGAGCTGCCACCACCACTATGCTGATAACCAGGAGTTCCTGCTCCAGGTGTACTGCAACCAGGAGCCCCTCGCTTCACTGCCAGTTCAGGCTGTAGTCTCTCCAAATGTCACCCCCTTCACTGCTGACAGGAAGAAGATGAAGATAAAGAAAAAGAAAAAGTAAGAACATGAAAAGATAAGGATAGAAGGGAGGAAGCTGCCACCTGGAGAGAATGGGCTCAGGAGCCTGAAAACTGCCTACCTTGCTTTGTTTATGAGCACATCATAGTTAGCAAGAACATACAGATCATAGGGTGAATAGAAAGCTTGGAGGCATACAGTTACATCACACAGGGTGTGCATTCGGCAAGATCAACATTGGCAAGATCAACAATATTTAAAGTTAGAGAGTTCATTCATCAGTCTAATAACGGCTGGGAAGAAGCTGTTCCTGAACCTGCTGGTGGGTGTGTTTAAGCTTCTCTATCTTCTGCCTGACGGAAGGGGTTATAGGAGAGCATTACCAGGGTGGCACGGCATATGACCACAAGATCATTGACTACCCAAAATTCACAAACCTGGCTGTCCCAGCCAACCTATCGTCTCAGTCTGCTTCTGTGCCACTGACCTCATCTTCACCTACCTCGATATTGTCCTATTTCCGCCCCCCCCCCCCCACCCCCGGTCCAGTAACTCCACACCTACATTCGGCAAACCACTCATGCACTCCACATCCTCCAGGACTTTTGTTTCCCTGGCCCCCAACACCTTGTCTTCACCATGGGCATCCAGTCCCTATACACAACTATCTGCCATGATGAAGACCTCCAAGCCGTCCTTTCTTCCTCTCCCATCATTCCCACCAGTACCCTTCCACTGACATTTTCATCGTTTGTCTGAACTGGTCCTCACCCTCAATAATTTTTTCTTTGAATCCTTCCACTAGATGAAAGGGGTAGCCATGGGCACCCGCATGGGCCCCAGCTGTGCCTGTCTCTTCCATGGGTTCTTGGAATAGTTCATCTTCCACAGCTACATAGGCACTATTCCCCACCTTTTCCGCTGCTACATTGATAATTGTATCAGAGCCACCTTGTGCTCCCACGAGGAGGTTGAACAATCCATCAACTTCACTAACACATTCCACCCTGACTTTAAGTTCGCCTGGACCATCTTGGACACCTCCCTCCTCTACTTGGACCTCTCCATCTCCATTAACAGCCATCAATCTAACACAGACCCACTGACTCCCACCTCGACAACACCTCCTCCCACCCTGCCTCATGCTATCCCTTATTCCTAATTCCTCTGCCACATCTGCTCCCAGGAGGACTAATTCCATCACAGAATATACCAGATGGCCTCCTTCTTCAAAGACTGCAAGTTTCACTCCCACATGGGCAATGATGCTCTCCAGTGCATCTCATCCACTTCCTGCACAATCTCCACCCTCGAACCCCACCCCCTCCAATCGCAACAAGGACAGAACTCCCTGGTCCTTACCTTCCACCCCACCAATATCCAGATACGTTGCATCATCCTCTGCCATTTCTGCCACCTACAGATCCCACCACCAGAGATATATTTCCCTCCCCACGCCTATCCGCTTTCCGTGAAGAGTATTCCCTCCATGACTCTCTTGTCAGGTCTATGCCCCCCACTAACCCACCCTCCCGTCCTGGCACCTTCCCCTGCCACTGCTGGAATTGCAAAACCTGCACTCACACCTCCCCCCTCACCTCCGTCAAAGGTGTCTTCTTCATCCTTCAGAGATTTACATGCACTTCCACACACATCGTTTACTGGATCCGTTGCTCCCGATGTGTTCTTTTCTACATTGGGCAGACAGGACGCCAAATTGCAAAACGCTTCAGTGAATATCTCCAAGAAACCCACACAAAACAACCCACTGTGCTGTGACTGAACACTTTAATTCCCTTTCCCACTCCCAAGGACATGCAGGTCCTGAGCCTCCTCCATCGCCAAACCCTTACCATCCGATGCCTGGAGGAAGAACACCTCATCTTCTGCCTTGGGATCCGTCAACCACATGGGATTTCACCAGTCCTCATTTCCCCTCCCCCCACCTTATCCCAGATCCAACCTTCGAACTCGGCATCGCCCTCTTGAACTGTCCTACGGGTCCATCTTCCTTCCCACCTATCCACTCCTCCCTCCCCTCCAACCTATCACTGCACCACCCCCACCTTTATCTACCCATCGCATTCCCAATTACCTTCCCGCAGCCCCTCCCTCCTCCCATTTATCTCTCAGCCCCCTTGGCCCACAAGCCTCATTCCTGATGAAGAGTTTATGCTAGAAACATCGACTCTCCTGCTCTTCAGATGCTGCCTGACCGGCTGTGCTTTTCCAGCACCACAATCTCCACATAAGACCACTGTGTTCATTGTTCATTCACCATTGCTGTCTTTCGGGATTGCATTGGATTTTAAAAATATGTTTCTACAAGCAATGTTTGAGTTTGTTAGTGTATTTTATCAAATGTTACAAACAAGGTTTGTTTAAATTATTCAGTTGCAATTCAATAATATGTGCAGGCTTCCCACTGATTGATGGTTTGTCTGTTCATTTGTTTGACTAGCGCCATCTTCTGGTACCATCCATATTATACAGAAAGCTATCAGGAAGTTTTCTGCACATTATACAATAAATAGCACATCAGAATGACAAATACTATGTATACAAAGAGCTGTAGTGGAAGCACACATTTATAAAACATATCCAAACATATTAGGTGAAAGTGAGGGCTGGAGGTGCTAGAGATTAGAGTCAAGAGTGTGGTACTGGAAAAGCACAGCAAGTCAGGCAGCATCCAAGGAGCAGGAGAATCGATGTTTCGGGCAAGAGCCCTTCATCCTTGTAGAGAGAGGAGGAGAATTTTTTCAAGGTAGGCAAACTTGGGAAGAGGCTTCGCAGTGAGGTTAAAATCAACTAGGCGAAAGTGAGAATTGCAGATTTGGGAAATTACAGTCGAGGAGCAGGAGTATCAACAATTCCAAGCTTCTTCCAAGGATGCCTACCTTGAAGAAGTTCTCCACCTCTCTCTACAAGGATGAAGGGCTCTTGCCTGATACGATGATTCTCCTGCTCCTTGGATGCTGCCTGACCTGCTGTTCTTTTCCAGCAACACCCTCCCATATCCAAAATATCTCTCTGGCTAGGACTGAGGACAGGTATATCCTGTTGTTGTATTTGGGAGTTTTGGGTTTAAAAATGGGCAGGAAGATCACATATTCTTTATTTCAATTAATGAAAAACAAGTTGAGCTTTATCTTGGGTACCTGAATTTCCCACTACAATTGTATTTTCAACAATTTCTAAGTTTAATAAAACTCTACACAATACTAAAGTCTGACTTATTTACAAGGGCAAGCACTGAATAGTGAAATGAAACCAGAAAGTGCCAGAGTAACTCCATGGGTCTGGCAGCACCTGTGAAGAAAGAAGCAGAGTTAATATTTTGAGTCCAATATGTTCTGAAGAAGAATCATGTTGGATTAAAAATATTAACTGTTTCCCTCTCCAAACCTGCCAGACCCTGCTGAGTTTCCCTTGCATTGCTTTTCTTTTGCTTAATAGTGAATCTGTTTTTAATTCTTACAACGAGAGTTTCATTCCCTTTTTGCTGATGGCATGGAACTGAAATGTGGTATATTCGACATCTGGTAATTTACAACTAGGTGGTTATAAAAAATTTGAGACAGTCTTTCCTCTGTATTGATGGATCAAATTAATAACTTATTTGCATTTGCACAATGTTTTTGCTTTGTCATGTTGAATTATGCCAACCCTCAGTTTTTCTGACGTGTGTAGTGAAACTCTCCGGAAATAAAATCAATTCCTAATTTGAAGAGGTGAATTTTGTCTGCCCCATGGAAATGGGTTTGGAAGGTGAGGGAGGCAGGTTGGAAAAATGTAGGGGGTGTCAAATGGGGGCTGCCACTGTACCATTCCAACTACAAGGAAACTTTCCCATGAGGAAACTGAGTATCAGAGTAAGTCCCTCATCAGGGGCAATTCATGACCTCACTGACAATTTGCCAGTGGCAGGGAGCTCTCCCTAAGCCCTGTGTGGAACCTATTATGTCTTTGGACATCCCCTCCCCATGACAGTTTAGGGTTATCATCAGAATGGAGAATCCATGATATGAAGAGAGTGGAATACATTCATAAAATCACAGCTAAGACCAATCTGGCAGAGGAGTTCCCTAAGTATCTACTGGCCTAGATTCCATTATTGTGTATTTGCACAGGCTATTGAGGACTCATCCATGTTAAGACACTCTTGTGATCACCAGCCTGCCTCAGCAGCACCTACTTCTCTTAGTAACACTGATGTGCTCCACAATTGCCAGCCTCTGATGGGGTCAGATGTATCATGATCCCATTGGTGAGGGATCTTAGTCTCAATAATAGCAGATAGAGGACTGGGCCTGACATCAATGTCTGAAGCACACAACAAAATCCAGCCCTTAGCAATCACACTCTTAAATTCTCAGAATCCCAACTGAAGGGTGAGGTTTTCTCCATTGGTGACACCACCAGAAGGTTGGCAGGATGTGCGTCCACTCAGTTAATGACCAGCACTCACCCGAATCATCACACTGCTCAATAGTCATACTAACATAATTGGGTCACTCATTTCTTCAGAGGCTCGCGAATCTGTCTAATTCTGTACCATAGAGCACTGTCGAGACTGTGTCAATAAAAAGGCTGAGATAAATTGATTTTTAGTTGGTAAAGGAATCAAAGGTTATGAGAATAAGGCAATAAAGTGAAGATGAGGATTATCAGATCTGAATGGCAGAGCAGACTCGATGGGTCAAGCACCCTACTTCTGCTCCTATGTTTAATGGTGTCAGTTGCTGTAATTCATATTGATGATTTTAATCCAAAATTCAAAACTGCTGCTTCTTGTATAATGTGGCAGGATAACATACTGACACCAGCTTAAATGAATTGGCTGTTGGCATGTATGTCTACACCATCAAAAATATTATGAACAAAGGAAGAGAAGTATTTGAGGTTTAGTGTTGATCATCTGCTGAGGAATGTAATTAATATGAGCCAACTACTAACAATGTTAATCCTACCCCTAGAAGACAATAACTGATTTGCTGATTGTGTTGGAGCTAAAGTTAGCAATGACTGAGGTAGCAAAAGATCCAGTAATTGTAACAGCTCTCAAATTTCCATACTATATTCGGCACAGTTTCAATATGTAAGCAAGGTAAATAACTGACAACAAATGTACTGGTTGGCCCATATTTGCTAATTTTGTATTTAAAATTCATTAAATTCATTGGAAACAAAAGGGTCACACTGTCCACACTGTCCAAATAGCTTGTTGTATCTTTCATCTCTGTCTGATGACATCTGGCTCAATATGCCTTTAAGGGCAGTACGGTGGCTCAGTGGTTAGTACTGCTGCTCCTTGGATGCTGCCTGAACTGCTGTGCTCTTCCAGCACCACTAATCCAGAATCTGGTTTCCAGCATCTGCAGTCATTGTTTTTACCTCACAGCACCGGGGACCTGGGCTTGATTCCAGCCTCAGGTGACTGTCTGTGTGGAATTTGCACATTCTTCCCATGTCTGCGTGGGTTTGCTCTAGTTTCCTCCCACAATCCATGGATGTACAGGTAAGGTGAATTGGCCATGCCGAATTGCCTGTTCAGGGATCCTCGAATTCCAGGAGCAGCAATTGTTGTTGCATTGGAACTTTGGAGAAAAAAATGTCAAAACAACAGCACTTTTAAAAGGGAGAAGACCAGACAAAGGCAACGTATGGTTAGTGCAAGAGACAGAGAGAGAGAGAGAGAAAAATCCACACTGCTAACTGACACAGCAGTGAACATGCACAGTTACTGCCTTTGCTGTTTGAATTCATGAACCATTAGACATTGGAGTGCATCTAGGAAAACTTAATGAACACTGAAATTCACAACTAATCTTTGAGGAACCTGTTTGGGAGAGGTCACAGCACAGAAACAGATAAGTGAATAGTTTTAAGTATAGCCTTGCTATAAGTCTACAATAGTGGGTTGAGTGAGTTCTTTATTGATTATATGTTTTATTGAGATGTGTTTCTGAAGTCATAAGTATTAAGTTAGCCTGGAGCAATATTTTGTAGAGGAATAAGATGATGCTATTTTCTGGGTCTGTAGATTGGAAGAAGCAAAAATGGCCTTTCATAGAGTGATATGCTCTTCTTGGATGTGGGAGTTTCGAGAGAGTTTCGTGTTACTGAAGATTGTATTTGCAACTAATGCCGTTGGTTGTGAATCCTATCAGATCGAATGGGTCAGTTGTAGCGACAGTTAGAGGCAATGAGGAATTTACAAGAGCAAGGGGGTGTGATGGATGGCAGTTATAGGAAGGGAGAAAATCCGCAGATACAGTCAGGTAGATGGGTTAACTCCAAAAAAGGTAAGAGAGGTAGGCAGGTAGTGCAGGAGTCTTCTGCAGCTATCCCCATTTCAAACAGGTATGCTGTTTTGGAAAATGAAGGGGGTGATGGATTCTCAGGGGAACGTAGCACGGACAGCCAGGTTTCTGGTGTCAAGACAGGCTCTAATGCAATGAGGGGTTTGTTGGGTTCCAAGTGATCGATTGTTTTAGGGGACTCTCTAGTCAGAGACACAGACAGACGTTTCTGAGGCCAGCAGCGAAAAATCAGAAAGGTGTGTTGCTTCTCTGGTGCCAGGATCAAGGATGCCTCAAACAGGGTACAGATGTTCTCAAAGGGGTGGTCATTGTACACACTGGAACCAATGACATAGGAGGGGAAAAAGATGAGATTCAGAAGGGAGAATATAGAAAGTTACGCAGGAATTTAAAAAGGAGGACCTCAAGGGTAGTAATATCTGGATTATTCCCAGTGCTACAAGCTAGTGAGGGTAGGTGTATAGGAGGATTGAGCAGATGAATGTCTGGCTGAGGAGCTGATGTATGGGAGAAGGATTCACATTTTTAGATCATTGGAATCTCTTCTTGGGTAGAAGGATCTATACAAGGAGGATAGATTGTACCTGAATTGGAAGGAGTCTCATCTATTGGCAGGGAGATTTGCTAGAGCCACTCGTGAGGATGTAAACTGGTAAGTGGGGGGTTGGGGGAGGTAGGAGAAAGGAGATCCAGATCAGACAGTGAGGAAAGGGATCAACTGAGACTGGTATAGTTGAGAACATAAGTGAGCCAAGCAGTCAGGGCAGGCAGGGACAAAGCAGAGAACAAGGTAGGACTGATAAATTAAACTGCATTGGTTTCAATGCAAGAGACCTAACAGGGAAGACAGATGAACTCAGGGCATGGTTAGGAACATGGGACTGGGATATCATAATAGAAAGACATTTTTATTACTGGGGTTATTCTGTAGAATAACCAGCAACTAATCAGAAAGATACAAAGGAACAAATTTTCAAGAAAATTACAGAGAGGAGTGAAACATATAACATAGGTATAATGCGGATTTTAAATTATCCTATTACTAACCGGGATGGTAATATTGAAAGGGCAGACATAGCAAAGAGTTACTGAGGGGTGTTGAGGAAATCTTTTTAGATCAATATGATTCCAACTCAACAGGGAATGCTGCAATTGGTTTTGGGGCGTGAGGAAGATCAAGTTGGTTAAGTATATATAGGGAAACATTCAGGAAAAAGTGATCATACCATCAGAAGGTTCAGATTAGATATGGCAAAAGTCAATGGGCAACCAGAATAAGAAGAATTAATTGGGGAAAAGAAAATTTAAGGGAGTTGAGAATGGATCTGGCCCAGGTTAACTTGAATCATAGATTGATAAGCAAAGCTGCAACAAAAATAAGCGTTGTCTTGATATGGTTCAGGTACAGTTAAAGTTCCTGCATTGCCAAGAGAAGGGAAATCACTTCCAAAGTATCCTGGATGATGAAAGAAATAGAGAGCAAGACAAAGCAAGAACAAAGTGTCTATGACAGATGCATTATAAATAATATGAGTGAGAACCAGGCTGGACGTAGGAAGCCTTGGAAGGGAAGAGAAAAACATGTAATAAGCAGCAAAGAGAGATTATGGGGAGACTGGCGGGTAAACTAAAAGGGAAGCCAAAAGTCTTATAAAGACATATAAATAGTAAAAGGGTGGGAAAAGGTGAAGTGGGGCCATTTAGTGACCAGATAGGAGTTTTACATAGGGAGGCAAGGGCATGACTGTGATACGAATTTCTGTGAATGACATTGTGAAAAAGGAGCCTGTTGGGACAGTGGATTTGCTAAAATAGAAATAACTCACATCAAATCATGACTGTCATTCTGATATAGTCACCAGATAGGAAATGTTAATTCTGCTTTCTCCTCACAGATGCTGTTGAGTTTCTCAGGAATTTCAGTTTTTCGTTTCAGATCTCCAGCATTTGCAGTTCTTTGTTTTGTTTTAGTGATTAATGATTTTTTGATCTGTGCTCATGGACACCAAAATTGCTTTGGCCCAGATTATGTGGTCGACTTTTAACAGCCCTCTGGACAATTAGAGTTGGACAGTAAATGCTGGCCTAGCCAGTGATGCCTTCATCCTGTGAATGAATTTTTAAAAATCTTTATTCAGTCCGAAATGAGTGGCATCCATCTGCTAAATTCCTGCCCATTCACCTCATCCATCTACCTAGCTTTGTAATTTCCTGGTCACATCAATGCAACTTGCTACAACTCTGAACCTAGTGTCATCAGAAAATTATTCCTTTATCCATCATTTTTATTCTTTCATGGAATGTGGGCATTGCTGACAAGGCCAGCATTTATTGCCCATCCCTAGCTGCCCTTGTATTGAGTGGCATGCTACAGCCATTTCAGAGGGCAGTTAAGGGTCAGCCACATTGCTGTGGGTCTGGAATCACATTTCGACCAGACCATGTAAGGATGGCAGATTTTCTTCTCTAAAGGGCTTTCATGAATTGGTGATTTTTTTCATAACAATTGATGATAGTTTCATGGTCACTATTGCTGAAACTAGTTTTCAATTCCAGATTTATTATGATTGAATTTAAATTTTATGAGCCACTCTGATGGGATCCAATGTGTCCCCAGAACATTAACCAAGGCCTCTTAATCACTCATCAGATTACTCATCAACTTCTAACCTAAGCCAAACAAACCCATCTATGTTCATGTTGTCTCTTGCTTTACCCAGACCTACTTTTAAGCTGAGACATTTGTCATTAGCTGGCCTTGAATGAATGATGATTTATTATCAGTTGTACTCTGTAATCAATAACACAGTGAAACACAGTGAAAAGATTCAAATGCCACCACAGTCTGGCTCCATGTGAATACAAGAGTAAAAAGATGAAGCTGAAAGAAAGTCCACCTTCGCTTGCCATCTCCACCATGAGTCCCGAGGCCTGAGCTGGCTGAAAACCCCCACACTGCTGCCTGCTCTGGACCCCAACAATGTCAGAATGGTCACTTCTCAGGCACCATCTCTTCATCACTGAGACCACCTCATCGATGTCGAGTCCCACGACAAACCCACACTTGCCCCATGACCGGGAGCCCCCGCCTCAGCTGCTGTTGTCACATCGATGACAACCAGGCTCTTGGCCTACCATGACTAGGAGCTGCTGGCACTGCCACGCCAATAATGAGGAGTCCCCTCTCTGGGCTTAACATAACCAGGAACCCTTGCCAGCGCTGCTGCCTGGCGAACACCTGGAGTCCCTGCACTGGGCCCACCACAACCAGGAGTACCTGGCTCTGCTGCCAGGCCAGGTCAGGCCGCAGCCCCACCAAGAGTCCTACTCCCTGGCCGCTGTTCTCTGCAATGTTACTCCCTCCACCACAGCCAACAGGAAAATAATGAAGAAAAAGAAAGAAGCCATAAGAGTCCGGAAAAAAGGGAGGAAGCAATTGCCTGGAGCAGACGGGCCCAGGAGCCTGAACGCTGCCTGCCTTTCATGCACTGCCATTTTATTGTAGCCGTATCATCCTTCTTAAAGTATTCAATACAGAGATTAAATTGCTGAATCGAGGGAGATTAAAAAATGGATTAAATTAATCCTGTTGGCATTTTCTGATGTTCCTATCTCATTGCAAGGGGCTCATTTATATAAATTAGATTAGGGTCGATGACGTTACATCGAAAAGGTTCCGCTTTCATGATTTTAGGACTTTAGTGAACAAAATTACAGCTCTTGAAGAGAAGTGCATGTCGGCATGGATTGAAGATTGGATAGCCATCAAAAAGCACAGGATAAGAATAGAGTCATAGAGTCACAGAGTCATAGAGATGTACAGCACGGAAACAGACCCTTCGGTCCAACCTGTCCATGCCGACCAGATATCCCAACCCAATCTAGTCCCACCTACCAGTATCCGGCCCATACCCCTCCAAACCCTTCCTATTCATATACCCATCCAAATGCCTCTTAAATTTTGCAATTGTACCAGCCTCCACCACTTCCTCTCGCAGCTCATTCCATACCTGTACCACCCTCTGTGTGAAAAATTTGCCCCATAGGTCTCTTTTATATCTTTCCCCTCTCACCCTAAGCCTATGCCCTCTAGTTTTGGACTCTCCCACCCCAGGGAAAAGATCTTGGTTATTTACCCATCCATGCCCCTCATGATTTTATAAACCTCTATAAGGTCACCCTTCAGCCTCTGATGCTCCAGGGAAAACAGCCCCAGCCTATTCAACCTCTCCCTCAAATCTATTCAACTGCTCAAATCCTCTAACACTGGCAACATCCTTGTGAATCTTTTCTGAACCCTTTCAAGTTTCACAACATCCTTCTGATAGGAAGGAGACCAGAATTGCATGTAATATTCCAAAAGTGGCCTAACCAATGTCCTGTACAACTGCAATATGACTTCCCAACTCCTGCAGTCAATGCTCTGACCAATGACATAAATGGCCCTTCATGGGTTGGCAGGCCGTGACTAGAGGGATACCACAGGATTTGTGCTTAGGGCCATAATTACTCACATTGTAATATCTCCAAGTTTACAAGTGATACAATATTAGGTGAGAATTTGTGTTGTCAGGATGATGCAAAGCGGCTTCTGAAGATTTTGGGCAGGCTGAGTGAGTGGGGCATCTGGCATATGTGGAGGTTATTCGCCGGAATGGGAGAATGAGAGGTTAAGTGATGACAGGTTAAGCAGGGTTAATATTCAAAGGGACCTAGGTATTCTTGTTATGAGACACAGGCCAAGCAAGTGATGAGAATGTTGTTTATTTTGTGACGATTTGTGGACAGGAATACATATGTCTCACTTTGGTTGTGTAGAACCTTGCTAAGATAGCAGCAGCAGTATTGTAAGCAGGTTTGTTCCTCTGACCAACCAAGGCTATACATTCAACAGAGGGTATACGCTAAAGATTCATCAGACTCATTTGGACTCTCTTGTGAGGAGAGACAGAGGAGACCGGGCTTGGAGTTTAAAATCTCATTGAAACTTACAAAATACTTAAAGGACTTGACTTAACAGATGCAGCAAGGTCACTTCATCTGGCTAGGGGCAGGAATGTAGAACTGTGAGACACAATCTCAGAATAAGGGGGATCTCCTTAGGACTGAGATAAGGAGAATTTTTTGAGTCTGTGAAATTCTCCATCCCGTAGAACATTGGAAACTCAAGCATTGAGTGGTTCAAGACAGAGATGGACAGAGTTTTAAATGTTGATGACCTCAACGGACATGGAGATAGTGTGGAGAAATGGCATTGAAGGTAAATGATCTGCCATGAGCTAGAATGAAGGGGCTGAATAGCCTACCTCTGCTCCCATGGTTCTACACCATAGATTTCATCGGGGTGGGGTTTGGAAGACAGCAGTGTCCATTTCTGTCATACTCTGACTTGACTAAATGACTCAACCACCAAACCCATCAAGGAGAGGGATGTTAAATCCCATACAAAGGTTCAGACCACAAAAAGGGCCATTTATAATAAATTAGCAAGGCTACTCTCCAACACACTTAAAATTCCCACGTGGAAATGGCTATCAGAAACTTAGGTACAGAGGTTAGTGGAATCTTGCTCCTATTTAATGGACAGTCTTCTGAGGCACGGACCTCTTTGGCCAAAATCTCCAGATGCTCCATTTCTCCTCCACAGTGTGAATTTGTGATACATATACTTATTGAGGAAGATCATGTTTCACAAACTTGATTGGGTTTTTTGAGAAAGTTACTAAAAGGATTGATGGCACAGCAATAGAAGATGTTTACTCAGACTTTAGTAGGGCCTTCAACATGGTTCCACATGGTAAACTAATTAGTAAAGTTGGGTCACATGAGATTCAGAGTGAGCTAGCCAATTAGATACATAATTGGCTTAATGGCGGGAGACAGAGAGTGATGGTGGTTTGTTTTTTTTTCAGTCTGGAGGCCTGTGACCAGCGGTGTTCCACAGAATCTGTTCTGGGTCCTCTTTTGTTTGTTATTTATATAAATGATTTGGATGAGAATATCGAAGACATAGTTATTAAGTTTGCGGATGACACCAAGATTGGTGGCATAGTAAACAATGAAGAAGGTTTTCTAAGATTATAAAGGGGTTTTGATTAAATGGGTAATGGGCTGAAAAATGGCAGATGGAGTTTTATCTGGAGAAATGTAAGGTATTGCATTTTGGTACAACAAACAAAGGCAACACTTATACAATTAATGGTAGAGCCTTGGGTAGTGTTTTAGAACAGAAGGACCTAGGGGTTCAAATGCAAAATTCTTTGAAGCTTGCATCACACATAGACAGGATGGTTAAAAAGGCATTATAGGCACACTTGCCTTCATTGAGAATAAGAGTTGGGAAATCATATTGAGGTTGTACAGGACATTGGTGAGGCCTCTTCTGGAATACTGTGTCCAGTTCTAGAAAGGACATTATTAAGCTGGAAAGGGTTCAGAAGAGATTTAGATTATCTACAGTGTGGAAACAGGCTCTTTGGCCCAACAAGTCCACACCACCCCTCCGAACAGTAACCTACCCAAACCCATTCCCCTACCCTATATTTAACCCTGACTAACGTGTGGGCAATTTAGCATGGCCAATTCATCAGATCTGCACGTCTTTGGATTGTGAGAGGAAACCGGAGCACCCAGAGGAAACCCATGCAGACATGGAGAGAATGTGCAAACTCCACACAGACAGGTGGGAATTGAACCCAAGTCACTGGTGTTGTGAGACAGCAGTGCTAACCACTGAGCCACTGTGCCGCCCCACTGAGCCACCGTGCCGTTACCAGGATGTTGCTGAGGATGGAAGGTTTGAGTTATAAAGAAAGGCTGGATAGGCTGTCATCTTCTTTTTACTGGAGTGAAGGAGATTCAGAGGTGACCTTATAGAAGTTTATAAAATAATGAGGGGTATATATAAAGTTAATGGTAGTTGTCTTTTCCCTAGGATGGGGGATTCAAGACTGGAGAGAGGAAAAAGATTTAAGAAGGACCTGGGGGCAATTGTTTTACAATGAGGGTGATTCGTGTGTAGAATTAGTTTCCTGAGGAAGTGGTGGATATGGGTACAACATTTAAAAGACGTTTGGATAAGTATATGAATAGAAAAGATGGGAGGGATATGGGCCAGGAGCAGGAAGTGGGGCTAGTTTCATATAGGATTGTGTTCGGCATGGACTAGTTGGACCAAAGTGTCTGTTTCCATGCTGTATGACTCTGACTCTATTCAGGATTTCCTCACAGTAAGATGATGTCCCATATTTGACACTAGGTGGAGCCATACCCTGATTTTGTAGCCATCAAGTTACTAAAATGTCAACTCAAAGCCCCAAAATTGTTCTGATACTACTTTATTTCAAAAAATATTTAATTGTTTCTACATTTCCAGCAGCAGTTTTAATATATTGAAGGCATTAACACCTATATTGTCAAGCACACTGATTTTCAACAACTATCATGCAATAAAATGATTGTGGCTCTGGTTACATTTTGGACTTTTAAATGCTCAAAGTTTGCCGAATAAAAGATATACATAGGTAACCTCTGATAATCTCTCAAACTAATTTCATTTTGTAGGAGTGGCTCTTAAAAAAATATTTCAATGTTCAACATATTTACAGAGCAGTCATTTATTGACAGAAAATAATTTATTCTTATGTAACATAGGATATTGTCTGGCTGCTTTGGGATTTTATGATTATCACATCAAAATGGCTTGTGATTGTAGAAATATATTCATGCACATTTTGAGGATTAGAAAGTCCTCCACTATAGAGGCAGCTTTAATTTATTCAAAACAGGGAATAAATGTGAGATAAACAAAGAACAAAGAGCAATGTAGCACAGGAACAGGGCCTTTGTCCCTCTAAGCCTGCACCGCAACATTTGCCCTTCTATACTGAAACTGTCTTCACTTACAGGATCCATATCCCTCTATTCCCTTCCTATTCATGTATTCATCCAGGTGCTTCTGGAATGCTGCTACTGAATCTGCTTCCACCACCTCCTCTGGCAGCACATTCCAGACATTCACCATTCTTTGTGTGAAAAACCTGCCTCACACATTTCTTTTTAACATCCGCCCTCGCACCTTGAATCTGTGTCCCCCAGTAATTGACCTCTCCATCCTGGGAAAAATCCTCATACTTTCCACTCTATTCATGCTATTCATAATGCTATAAACTTCTACTGGGTAACCCCACAACCTCACCCATTGCAATGAAAACAAACCAAATCTATTCAACCTTTTTTCATAGTTAAAAGCCCCATACCAGGCAACATCCTGGTAAACCTTTTCTGTGCCGTCTCCAAAGTAATCACATCTTTCTGGTACTGTGGTGACTAGAACTGTACACAATATTCCAAGTGTGGCCTACATAAAGTTCTATAAAACTGCAGCATAACTTGTCTTTCCTTATACTCAACGCCCCTTCCAATGAAGACAAGCATGCCATAGGCCTTTTTCACAACCTTATCTATCTGCACTGCTACCTTCAGTGATCTGTGGACCTGTACATCCAGGTCCCTCTGCACATCAATACACCTAAAGGTTCTGCCATTCACTGTATAATTTCCACCTGTACTTGTCCTTCCAAAATGAATCACTTCACATTTGTCCGCATTAAACTCCATTTTCTGCCCATGCCTCCAAGTGATCGACATCCTGCCGTATCCTCTGACAGTCCTCCTCACTATCCGCAAATCCACCGATCTTTGTATTGTCCATAAACTTACTAATTAGACAGCTTTGTCTTCCTCCAAATATAGATCACCAACAGCAGAGGTCCCAGCACTGATCCCTGTGGAACACCATTAGTCACAGCCCTCCATTTCGAAAAGCATCCTTCCATCGCTATTCTCTGGCTCCAAAGACGAAGCCAGTTTTGTATCCATCTTGCCAGCCCACCCCAATACCATGTGACTTTATCTTTTGTAGGGGTCTACTATGAGGGACCTTGTCAAAGGCTGTACTGAAGTCCATGTCGACAACATCAACCGCTTTTCCCTCATCAATCATCTTCGTCACCTCCTCCAAAAACTCGATCAAATTAGTGAGGCATGAGCTCTCCTGCACAAAGTCATGCTGTTTCTCAGTAATAAGTCCGTTTGCTTCTAAATGCATATAGATCTTGTACCTGAAATTATTTTCCAATAATTTCCCTACTACTGACGTGAGGCTCTCAGGTCTGTAATTCCAGGATAATCCCTGCCACCCTTCTTAAACAATGGGATAACTTTGGCTATTCTCCAGTCCTCTGGGACCTCACTTGTGGCCAAATAGGATACAAAGATGTCTGTCAGTGCTCCAGCAATTTATTCTTAATGCTATTAAGGTTATTAATTTTGTCATCAACCAAAGAATGCCCCATCAAATCAAGTTCTGAAGAATAATCATATTGGACTTGAAATGTTAGCTGTGTTTTTCTCCCCACAGATACTGCCAGTCCTGCTGAGTTTCTCCAGCATTTTCTATTTTTTATTTCAGATTTCCAGCATCCGCAGTATTGCGCTTTGTATAAATCATGTTAGTTGTTGTGTAAGTACCTTCCCAATCACAGACAATTCTGAAAAGAATCTTTTTTCCAGAAAGCCACAGAATATGTTTCACTCATGATGATTTAACTGTTTTACTGTTAGTTAAAATGCTGCTACAAAAGTTAGACCGAAGGGATAATAAAAAAGCCAAAAGCTGAATAAATTTTCATGTAATTTCTCTGTCTGCTTTTTCAACAGAAATGTAATTCCAAATGGTTGTGTGTTATATTTACACATTGTTTTTTCAGGGAGGGTCATGATTTTGTGCTCACCACAGAAACATTATGTGTCTTACCATCATGAGACTCTTAGGGGCACCATATGCATATCATAGAAAGGATTCATGTCAAATGCTCTGGCTAGATTTGAAATAATTTAGGCAGCTAATAATGTGAATCTGGCACAGTGCTAATGGGAGCACTGCTCATCAGGCATCCTGTTGTGAGCTAACCCTTCTTAATAGAATGTCATGTTTACTTATTAACATAAATTAATTGCACTCCAAATGGGGGCACATCTATCATAAAAAATGGATGATGAAACACTAGCAGCTCTTAAAGAGTTACCTCGAAACAGTCGTATTGGGGAAAGTTGGAAAAGCTTGCACCTTGGGCATGGGTCAGAAGTGCTCCATTCACCCAAGCAGCAATGGAATGTGGGCAGCCTTGGTAAAGTCAGTACACGGCAACCTCGATTATCCAAACGACAGGGCAGGGAGTACTTTGTTCGGATAATTGAATGTTCGAATAACACAGTTTACCCAAGCATTGGGACCTTGAGATCTTGATTGGATAATCCAAAATTTGGATAATCGATGTTCGGATAACAGAGTTGTTCTGTATTTATTGCGCATGCTTAATTATCCAGAAAATGGATGAAACAATAACTGCTGCCTCCCCGGGCACCAAATCCGAGAACAGATGAGGACTAACTTTGTTACTGTCTGAAAGATTACCAAGGTAAGGTGGTCATATCCTGCTTCATTTTACAATGTTTTATTACAATGGCTGTTAAGTTCTTTGTAAGCTTGAGAAAGCCTCACAGAGTGAGTCTGCTGTGCTGATCTGCAAATGTGTTTGCTCATTGCCCATTAATTGTGGCAATCATTTGCCAACCTAAGGCATGTTTCATGTTCATAGACTTGTAGGTAGCTGATAAACTCAACACTTCAGTGATAAAGATCCAAATGGTGTGGACAATCTCTCCAAGTTCATACCTTGTGAACCTTCCCCTTGCCAAAGATTTTCATTCTTTAACTCCCTATGTCCTCACTCATTCACTTCCTTGCATACTGGCTTACATTGTTGTACTGCAGCATTACACACTAGAAATCCTTCCATGTGACACAGTTTCAAGTGTGTAGACAGGGTCTTTTTATTGATTACAGTGGTGCTGGAAAAGTACAGCAGTTCAGGCAGCATCCGAGGAGCAGGAAAGTCGACGTTTCGGGCAAAAGCCCTTCATCAGGAAAGAGGCAGAGTGTCTGAAGGGTGGAGAGATAAATGAGAGGAGGGTAGGGGTGGGGAGAAAGTAGCATAGAGTACAATAGGTGAATGGGGGAGGGGATGAAGGTGATAGGTCAGAGAGGAGGGTGGAGTGGATAGGTGGAAAGGAAGATAGGCAGGTAGGACAAGTCATGGGACAGTGCTGAGCTGGAAGTTTGGAGCTGGGGTGAGGTGGGGGAAGGGAAATGAGGAAACTGGTGAAGTCCATATTGATGCCCTGGGGTTGAAGTGTTCCGAGGCGGAGGATGAGGCGTTCTTCCTCCAGGCGTCGGGTGGTGAGGGAGTGGCGATGAAGGCGGCCCATGTCCTCGGCTGAGTGGGAGGGGGAGTTGAAATGTTGGGCCACAGGGCGGTGTGGTTGATTGGTGCGGGTGTCCCAGAGATGTTCCCTAAAGTGCTCTGCTAGGAGGCGTCCAGTCTCCCCAATGTAGAGCAGACCGCATCGGGAGCAACAGATACAATAAATGATATTGGTGGATGTGCAGGTAAAACTTTGATGGATGTGGAAGACTCCTTTGGGGCCTTGGATGGAGGTGAGGGAGATGGTGTGGGGGCAGGTTTTGCAATTCCTGCGGTGGCAAGGGGAGGTGCCAGGACGGGAGGGTGGGTTGTAGGGGGGCGTGGACTTGACCAGGTAGTCTTTTTTATTTTCTGTTTTTAAGAACTGGCGAGTTAAATGGGAAAGACTTGTTTTAAAGCAGAACAGTGTTTGAAAGAATGGCTACAGTTTTGAAGGTAAGTAACCTGATACTTCTGGCAGGCAGCATATTCAATGTAATTGAAGTTTTAGTTGCAAATAAATTAGAACTGATGGGGTGTAGACAAACAGCTTTTGTTGGCAACAAGAATTGATTGATCTATGAATTAGTGACAAATGATCAATGACAGACAGCCTGTTGCCTACCAACAAGTGTGTAACTGTTTCTTAGGGAAGTGAACAAATTGGAACTGGGAACAAATCACACAGAGAAAGAGAGAGAAAGAGAGTTAACTTCTTCCTTAGCCTGAGAGGTCTCTCTGTTCTTTGCAGTCAAAACTCACTGCAAGCCTTAGGAAAACTAGTTTATCATTTCAGAACAGTCACAGAGTTATAGTGATGTACAGTACAGAAACAGATGTTCAATGCAACTTGTCCATGCTGATCAGATATCCTAAATTAATCTAATCCCATTTTCCAGTATTTATATTGCAAGCTGTGAATTTTAACTGATACATTAGAGATTTTCAAGGGAATCAGCTATCTTGTATTTCTCACCAACCAATCGCATCCAGAAAAAGATGACTGATCCAACATGCTGGTTAGCATAGAGTCATAAAGATCATCTAAGCAACAGAGCTGAAGAACAAAGCCTACTGAACTGTCTTTCTAGTTTTTCCTTACTGTCCATAATCTATTTTTACCTTGATTGCTTGGGTATGTATAAAGGGAGTTTATGAGGGGTTTATAACCTTAATTAGTTGTATTATATGCTGGTGGTTTACAACAGTTTCCCTGTAGCTAGGGTCCAATTACTTGTAACAAATTGCAATTCTTGTTCATTACAGAAACCTGGTCCATGCTTGCTATAAGTCTGGGCCTGAAAGTCAGGTAACTGGGAACCTTTGCATACTTTAAAAAATCTTTATAAATTCTGAGAATATTGGTGCTCGATTTCCAGTACACTATCTGTGTGAGTCATGACATAAGTAACATCAAACAGGAATTCTCAAATTTCCTTGTCTGTTTTGTATTAAATGCCCAGAACAAGGAATTGCCATACAAACTTTTGTGTGAACTACAGCAGGAATAGGCTACTCAGCTCCTTGAACCTTCTCTGCCATTCAGTAAGATCAATCTCATCTGATTACTCCAGATTCAACCCAACTCCGGAAATTCTTTCACCCCTTTCCTTATCAAGAATCTCTCTACTTCTGCCTTAAAAATATCCAAGGATTCTGCTTCCAGTGATTTTTGAAAAAGAGAGCTCCAAAGACACACTACCTTCTGTGAGAATAAAATTGCTATCTTATGATTTATGTATGATTATCTCTGTCTTAAATGGACAACCCCTGATGTTTAAACAGCAACCCCTAATTTTAGATTCTCCCAGAGGACCAAACGTCCACTGTGTCATAATCCCTTATATATTTCAATTGTCACCCCTTATTCTTTGCAACTTCAGTAGATACAAGTCTAGGTAAAAACAAGGGCTGCAGATGCTGGAAACCAGAGTCTAGATCAGAGTGGTGCTGGAAAAGCACAGCCGGTCAGGCAGCATCCAAGGAGCAAGAAAATCAACGTTTCGGGCAAAAGCCCTTCATCAGGAATAGAGGATGAAGGGCTTTTGCCCGAAACATCGATTTTCCTGCTCCTCAAATGCTGCCTGGCCTGTTGTGCTTTTCCAGCACGATTCTAATCTAGATACAAGTCCAGCTTGTCCAACCTTACCTCGTAGCACAACTCCCTATTCCAGTTATTAGTCTGGTGAACCTACTCCTAATTACTTTCAATCTATTCACAATGCATGGTGATTTTTGTGAAGCCTCCACTTCTGTTAGTTGTTTAATTGTCCATCACCATTCTGATTGATGTGGCTGGACTGCAGAGCCTAGATCATCCGTAGGTTGTGGGATTACTTAACTCTTTCTGTTGCAGCCTGCTTCCACTCTTTGGTATATAAATATTCTTGTGTTGTAGCTTCATCAAGTTGACAAATCATTTTTAGCTCTGCATGATGCTGTTTCTGCCATGACCTCCTGAACTTGACACAGTAGTCATATTGGACACATAACGTTAACTCTGTTTTTCTCTCCAGAGATGCTGCCAAACCTGCTGAGTTTCTCCAACGTTTTCTCTTTTATTTCAAATTTCCAGTATTTTGCTCTTTTTTGATCTCCGGGCTTGATAGTAATGATGGGGGGTGGGGGGTATCTGTGGCCATGGGGTGACAGATTGTGGTCAAATATAATTCTACTGCTGCTGATGACCCGCAGTCCATCATGGATGCCCAGTTTTGAGTTGCTAGATCTATTCGGTCTGTCCCACATAGAACCGGGATAGTGCCAAACAACACAATGGAGGGTATTCTCAAGGTGGAGATAGAATCTCACCTCCACAATGACTGTAAGGTGGTCAGTCCTACTGACACTGTCATGGGTGGCTGCAACTGCAACGGTTGTGGACAAGACCAAAAAGATTTTTTTCCCCCTTGTTGGTTCCTCACCACCTGCCACAAATGCAATTTAGCAGCTTTGTTCCTGAGGACTTGGTTGGCTTTACTCAATAGTAGTGGCATTCCACTTGTGCTGATGGATGTCAAATTCCCCCAGAGTACATTTTGCACCTGTGCCACATTCAGTGCTTCTAGCAAGTGGTCTTTAACACGGAAGTGGACTGATTCATCAGCCAGTGGAGAGTGGGTAGGTTAGATATACCGAGAAGTTTCCTTGTTCCTGCTTAACCTGAAGACATGAGATTTCACAGGGTCCAGAATCAATGCTCTGAATGGTTTTAACTTTCTTGAGTGTTGTTTGAGCTAACTCATTCAGACAAGTGGGGCCTGTGTAAATTTATGCAGCTGTGGTGGTACAGATTGAAGGGACTCTTTTGTACTGTATGATTCTATGCCATCAGAATCCTGATTTATGCCGAGTAGATAGTGAACAGACTCTGGGGAGTCAGGAGGTGACTTACTTGTTGCAGTATTTTCAGCTTCTGCCCTGCTCATTTAGCATTGGATTTATGTGGCAAGTCCAGTTCACTTTCTGGTAAATGATCATCCCTGGGATGTTGATAGCAGGAGATTCAGTGATGGCAGCACCATTAAATGTTAAGGGCTATTGATTAGATGGTCTCTTATTGGTGATGATGATTACCTTGCATTTGCGTGACACAAATGTTACTTGCCAATTGTCAGCCCAAGCCTGGGCATTGTCCAGGTCTTGCTGCATTTTGACATCAACTGCTTCAGTATCTGAGGAACTGTGAATGAAGCTGAACAAAGTGCAATCATCAGAGAACATTCCTACTTCTGACCTTATGACAGAGGGATCATCAGTAAAACAGTTGAATATTGTTGAACCTAAAACACTACACTAAGGAATTCCTGCTGAGATAACTGGAATAGAGATGGCTGACCTCCAGTAACACAAATATGTTGGTTTTACATATTTAATGAAGCTCTTACTGCCCATTTTTATATTTTTGCCAGTTTGCACTCAGCTTATTTTCACCTCTTTATTATTTTTGATAATCATTTGAGGGCCTTTACAACTTTCCTGACCTTCTGGTTTCCCATTAGTCTTTGTCACATTGTGCATTGTTTCTTTCAATTTGATATTACACTTCACTTTCTTGAATAACTGTGATCACATTGTCTCCTCACTGGAGTCCTTCTTCTTCATTGCAACATAAGTTTGCTGTGAGTTATTATTTTCTTAAATGTCTGCCATTGTTTCTCAGCCATCTTTTCTGCTAATCTCATGACCCAGTGGCCACTTCACAACACAGAGACCTTTCGTTACATAATGATCGTCCACCTGATGAACATGGCTGAGCTAATACAGGCATCATTGCATTAGCAATATGTACATGCAGTTGGAATAAGCATGCTACAGTACCTTAGAATTAGTGTCCCTGTCCCCCCAAAATATGCCAAGGATATACCTAAGACAGTGATTTTGGAAACTCTTCAGCAATTTCTCCTGCCTAATATGTTATCCATATTAAACCTGGGAAAGTAATGACAATGAAATCTACCATTAATCTTCATTTGTGGGGCAGGATTCATGTGTTATCTATAAAATGATGGAATAGAGTTAAAGTATGAGACTCTAATGTACTGTTTTTGATTGTCCGTTTCATTAAATGGAAATATGTGAAATTTCAGTAGAGTCAATGTAGATTTCTTCACTGAGTCATGGTGGATAAAAATGACGATGTCACTCAGAGTATTTCAAGTAGCACATCTTTGATGTTCTGACTAGTTCACCTTGAGCTTTGGACTTCAAATTTGATGCCACATCAATATTTGGACATTTATCTGTTTGAAGGGAGATAAACGAATTGTATTGATTATTCTAGTTACGTTTCTTAGCTCTCATTGGCATTAAATGTTATCGTTTTCCAAATATTCAGTTTTTTATTACAATTTTACAACACATATTTAAACCATTAGAGCAAAATAACCTTGATCTTTCTCTCTCTGATTAATGAGTTACGTCAAAACTTGATCTGATTAGTTAATCGCAAATCTGTTGTAAAGTAAGAACACTGCATATATGAGATTGAAATTAGAACTTTTTGTTTCAGCTCATTAAAGGAAGATACGTAAATTGAAAATTTTTACCATGTGTCTAGCTTTCAACATCTAGGTAATTTTCAACAACTCACAATTCCATCGAGGTGGCTGAGAACAAATTGCACAAAAAACAGGATAAATCCAACTCAGCCAATTACCGTTCCGTCAGTCCACTCTTGGTCATCAGTAAAGTGATGGAAGGTGTCATCAACAGTGCTATCAAGCAGCTCCTGCTCAGCAATAACCTGCTCAGTGATGTCCAGTTTGGGTTCTACCAGGGCCACTCAGCTCCTGATCTCATTCCAACCTTCCGATGATCATTATGTAACAAAAGGTCTCTGTGTTTTGAACTGGCCACTGGGTCATGAGATTAGCAAAAAAGATGGTTGATAAACAATGGCAGAGATTTAAGAAAATAATGGCTCACAGCAAAGTTATGTTGCAATGAAGAAGAAGCACTCCAGTGAGGGGACAATGTGATCACAGTTATTCAAGAAAGTGAAGTGTAATATCAAATTGAAAGAAACAATGTACAATGTGACAAAGACTAATGGGAAACCAGAAGGTCAGGAAAGTTGTAAAAGCCCTCAAATGATTATCAAAAATAATAAAGAGGTGAAAATAAGCTGAGTGCAAACTGGCAAAAATATAAAAATGGGCAGTGAGAGCTTCTTTAAATATGTAAAACCAAGAGAGAAGCCTAACTGAACATAGGCCTTTTAGAGAACCAGGTAGGGAAAATAACAATGGGATACCAGGAAGTAGCAGCAGAGTTGAATAAATATATTACATCAGTCTTCATGATAGAGAACATTAATAACATTCTAACATTACTAAATAATCAAGGAGATAAAGAGAGAGGACAATGAATGTCACTACAAAAAAATTACTAGCGAAACTTAATCATCCTAGTGGGCGACACGTTCCCTGGGCCTGATGGGCTGCAACCGTGGATTTTGAAGGAGGTCATTACCAGTCATTACACTGGTAATTATTTTCTGTCATGACTCACTGGGATAGTGCGCTTGAAATCAAACTATTCCTGGAGTCATCACAGCAATTTTACATTTTGACACAATATTAGCCAATTTACCTCATTTTCACACCTAGGTTGAATGAAAGCAGAAACCAGGTTTCTGCACTTAACAAGAATTAGTATTTGCTACAAATAGTTAGATTTGATGTACAGAAAACCATTATAAACTGTCATCAGATAATACTACAAATTAAAATTCTAATCCCCTACAAGTTCCTCCTTATGGAACCACACACATACACACAGGAAGGTAGTTAAAAAAAAAGACAGAGGCAAGACATTTCAGTACTCTTTGTTCACAGGATTTGTTGAATTGATTCTTGCTGATCAGATTTCTTCTTAGCCTTCTTTCTGAATGCTTCTATGGTTTGCAAGAGGCTCAGGGTGGCTGATTCAATTTTAAAATGTCTTTGAATTATCAATTAAAAACTGGCAGCAACTGCTTAAATAAAGCTAACCCTAGTTTTCTTCAGGTTTAAAGTGGCAGAGAACAGTAAGACTGCTCCTGAGCTGGTGGGGATCTGATCACTTCTCTATAAATTGTTTCCAGCGCCAAGATGATCAGTAACCTGAGAACCAATAGAATTAGACAGTTGGGACAAAGGGGAAATTTTCAGATTGGCAATCTTGAACTAGTAAAAGTGCAGCAGGAATCAGTGCTAGAGTCACAATTATTTACAGTATATATTAATGACTTGGATGAGGAAAGTGAATGTAGTACAGCCAGGTTTGCAGAAGACACAAAAATAAGTGAAAGAGCAAGTACTGAAGATGAGACAAAGAATATGGCAGAGGGAAATAACAGGTAATGTAAATGAGCAAAAACTTGGTCGACAGAATATAAAGTGGGAAAACATGAGGCTATGAAAAGACTTCAGAAAGCCACAGTGAATAGGAGTTTGGGGTTTTTGTGCGCAAATGACAAAAAAGCTAGCATACAAGTTCTGCAGGTAATTAGGAAGGGAAATGGAATATTGGCATTTACTTCAAAGGGAATGGAATATAAAAATAGCAAGGTCTTACTCAAACTACACAAGACACTAGTCAGACCACAACTGGAATACTGTGAATGGTTTTGATCCCTTATCTAAGGAAAGATATTCGGGTCTTGGAGGCAGTCCAAAGAATGTTAACTGGGCTGATTCAGGAGGATTTTCTTATGCAGAGAGGCCGGGTATTCATTGGAAGAATGAATGGAGACACTTTTGAAAAATTCAAGATTCTTAGGAGAAATGACAGGGTAGGTTGTCTCACTTTGTCAGAGAATCTATAGTCAGAGGGCAAAATCTCAGAATAAGGGGTCACCCACTTAAGACAGTGTTGAAAAGGAATTTTATCTCTCAAAAGGTAGTAAATCAGTAGAATTCTTTCCCACAGAGGGTTGATGATGCTGAGTCATTAAGTGGTTTCAAGGCTGAGATTGACAGATCTTTAATCAGTAAGGGAATCAAGGGTCGCAGGGGAAAGGCAAGAAAGTGGAGGTGAGGATTAGCAGATTAGCCATGATTTGATTAAATGGCAGAACAGCCTTAATGGGCCAAATGGCCAACCGCTGCTCCTGGTCTTATCAAAAGGGGGAGCAAAATCGTTACGGGGGTTTGAATTAAGATTTTTAATATGGACTCCATATTTCCCATTATTTTAGTTTATAAACAAAATGACTGTTAGCTATTACGTCAGGTCAGAACCTGTCATTAATACTTTTGGGGCTGATGTTACTTAAAAGCAAGTTGTACATCAGATAAGGGGCAAATGTGTGATTAAATGGAATATCCAAACGTTGAGGTTCAAGTTGCCCTGCTCCATGGCTTGCTGTATGCAGAAATTGTTTGTGTAAGTTTCCAGGGAGAGAACAGGTGGCAGGAGTGGAAGCAGGTGATTGTGTCCTATTTAATTCCAAAATCCTGCAAAAATTTAATGTCCTTCAGGGCAACAACTTCCTAGTGGCAAAACTTCTGCTTCGATAGGATGGAGTTGGGTGGGGGAAGTCAAACAAAGGACTAGCTGCTCTCTGATCTCAATGGGAGTGGTGGCCTCTGCTAGTACTACAGTAATCCACAGTGAGGATCATTAAAAGTAGGGGTGCAGTGATGCAATACATCTAGGGTAAGGCTAGGAGGCTCTGGTGAGGTTGGAAGGGGCAATTTGATTGGGGGTTGTGTGAGAAGGGAAATACAAGAGGAAACATAGGAGGTAATCAAAGTGTGAGTGGTATCTTCAGTAGAAATAATGGATCTGCAAAGGAGGCTTTGCACCCTTCCTGTCACAGGCCCACCAAGTGTCACCAGCAAGGTGCCCCCCATCTTGTTGTCAGCCTTAGCCCATCACTGATGAAATAGAGGCGGAGGTGGGAAGTGACCCTTAGGTTGCAGTTAATTGATTACTTTAGGGTTTAATTGGCACAAAGGTGGGAGGGTTGCCCTGCCAGAATTGCAGCAGGGTAGGGTGGGCATAAAGACTCCAGGAAAGTGCAGCCATGACATTTTTATAGATCAGCCTCCACTTGTAAATGGTCTCATGGGGAAGACAGAATTCTGCTTAGTAGTGGGCGGCATGGTGGCACAGTGGTTAGCACTGCTGCCTCACAGCGCCTGAGACCCGGGTTCAATTCCCGCCTCAGGCGACTGACTGTGTGGAGTTTGCTCGTTCTCCCCGTGTCTGCGTGGGTTTCCTCCGGGTGCTCCGGTTTCCTCCCACAGTCCAAAGATGTGCAGGGTCAGGTGAAGTGGCCATGCTAAATTGCCCGTAGTGTTAGGTAAGGGGTAAATGTAGGGGTATGGGTTTCGCTTCGGCGCGTCGGTGTGGACTTGTTGGGCCGAAGGGCCTGTTTCCACACTGTAATGTAATCTAATTTCAACTGTCGACTTAACCATTAACTAGCTTTTATGGTTCCTCTCCTATTTCCCTTCTCAATCGGCTCCTGATTAGATTGCTCCTTCCAACCTCAACAGGGCCGGTCAGCCTTACCCTAGAAGCATTGCACCACTACACCCCATCTTTTACTCCAGCAACAATCCTCAGTGTGGACTGCTGTAGTACCAACAGAGGCCACTACTCCCAGTGGCACCACCGAGATCTGAAAACTGATCATGAAATCACAGTATTAGCACTATAAATATGAACTAATCTTACAGCATATGCTTAGGGTTAGTGAGCACCCCTTTAATAATAGGGCTTGTTAATGATTGTCAAGTTATATTCACTTGTACTGAATTGTTATGGTATGGTGCTTCATTCCACATGATTGAGGATTGCTATAAGAGGTTTAAAATAGCCAACTTAAAATTTCTTTTGCTGTCTGTCTTTTTTAAAAAACTCTCTTATACAAAACCCTTTTTACCCCTCTCTTTCTCTTTCTGTACCTGGATCAATTTGTTCCACTTAATTTACCTTTCACTGTCTGGTTTGATGTTCAGAAATCACAGCGACTAAAATCCCAGTTTCTCTGTTTCACTTGCTGCACCATTATCAGGTCACACTTACAGCAACTTCGTGGGCAAAACTTTTTAAATCTGAAAGGTGCTGGGACTGCAGAAAAACCCTAGCCCGGTGAAAAACGCACAAACTCAAAGCCCTTGTGTGGGATGGGAGTGGCATGGTGGCACAGTGGTTAGCACTGCTGCTTCACAGTGCCAGAGACCTGGGTTCAATTCCCACCTCAGGTGACTCTCTGTGTGGAGTTGGCACATTCTCCCTGTGTCGGCGTGGGTTTGCTCTGGTTTCCTCCCACAGTCCAAAAAATATGCAGGTTAGGTGAATTGGCCAGGCTAAATTGCCCATAGTGTTAGGTGTAGGGGAATGGGTCTGGGTGGATGCGTTTAGGCTGGTCGGTGTGGACTTGTTGGGCTGAAGGGCCTGTTTCCACACTGTAAGTAATCTAATCTAATTCTTCTTGGCTAAGAAGACATTTTCTATTGCTCCCCTATTTATTTCTATTTATTTAAGTATATTTCAATTGGGAAAATATTTTCTTTTATCGAGTGGCATAAATACTCTTTGACCTCAACTCTGATACAGGCCAAAGATGTTTGAAGGTCATTACTGCTATGGAGTTTGTTTTTTGTTTACCTGTAGTGCCGGACTACAGTGTGGCAGAGACAGTAAGTGTAAGAATTAGATGACCTTAGTTGTACTGGAGACCTTCCTGATACTGCACTGCAAAAACAATTGAAATGTAAACAGTAACAGCTGAGAAAGTGCTATTGTAGAACAAGGTCCAAAGCAAGCCAAATATGTTGTTTTCTGGGAAAGAAAAATAGCAGCCTCCTGTACCTGCAGAATGACCAGTCTTTTAAAATGGTAAATGCCGCAAATGCATTACTGCCAATCATTAAAGGGAAAGATTGGATAGTATAAGGAACAACATGTAACTAGGGTAAGGGAAGGTCCATTCAAGGACAAAGGAGGGAATTTATACATGGAGCTGGAGACAGTGAATACTTTGCATTGGTATTCACAAAGGAGAAGGATATGGTGGATGGTGAGCCTGGAGAGGGGTAAATTGATATTCTGGAGAATGCACTGCCAGAGGAGGTGATGGAGGTGGATACAATAGCAACATTTAAGAGGTGTCTTGCTGGATATATGAATAAACAGGAAATAGAGGGATATGGACTGCATAAAGGCAAAAGGCTTTTAGTTTAGGAAGACATCATGTGTCAGCAGAACTTGGTGGGCCGAAGGGCCTATTCCTGTGCTACATTGTTCTTTGTCCTATAATGCTCCTTGGTCTTTAGATTGAAAACACACTTACCATGTGAATTCATGATAATGTCAAGGAAAGCTGAGTAAGAAAAATCCCTGTACAAAAGGTAAACTCAACCATTGGAAAATGGAAGCAGTTTTTAAAATTAACTCTGAAGACACAATTGGCATTGGCAAGGCCAGGATTTGTTGCTCATCCCCAGTCACCTTTGAGGAATTGGTCGTATGTCACTTTCTTGAAATGCAATAGTCTTTATTTAGGCAGACCCACAGCGCAGCTCAAGAGACAGGACCTGGTTGTTGATGGCAGGAAGGTCATTGATGAAGCAGCCAAAGATAGGCCACATATTGTTGAGGCATACTCACCTCTTTAGGAAGAGAGTTTCATGTATTTCAGCCAGCAACTCTAAATGGATAGTGAAATAGTTCCAAGTCAGGATGGTGCGTAACTTGAAAGGGTTCGTGCAGATGGTGATCTTCCCATGTATGTGTCTGGGTAGTTACAGTCACTAGTTTGAAAATTACTGGCAAAGGAGCCTGGAGGCAGAGGGTGGTGGTGGAGGGTTATTTTTCAGACTGGAGGCCTGTGACCAGGGGTGTTTGATTTTTGTTTGTCATTTATATAAACGATCTGGATGAGAATTTAGGAAGTGTGGTTAGTAAGTTTGTGAAGACACCAAAGTTGTTGGTATAGTCGACAGTGAAGGTAGTTATCTAAGTTTACAAAGGGATCTCGATCAATTGGCTCAATGGACTGTGGAGTGGCAGATGGAATTTAATTTGGATAAATGCAAAGTATTACATTTTGGTAAATCAAACAAGAGCAGGACTTATGCTGTTTGGATGCTGCCTGAACTGCTGTGCTCTTCCAGCACCACTAATCCAGAATGTGGTTTCCAGCATCTGCAGTCATTGTTTTTACCTTATACAGTTAATAGCCAGGGTCTGGGTAGTATTGTCAAACAGAGAGACCTAGGGGACCAGTTACATCGTTTTTTGAAATTGCATAACATATACTCAGGGTGTTTAAGAAGATATTTAACACACTTACCTTCATTGCTCAGGTTTTTGAGTATAGTCTAGTCACCCTGCTATAGGAAGGAGATTCTTAAATTGGAGAAGGTTTCAGAAGAGATTTACCAGGATGTTGCCAGGTATGGAAGGTTTGTGTTAAAACAATAGGCTGGATCGGCTGCGACTTTTTCGACTGGAGCTTGAGGGGTGATCTTATAGAGGCTTATAAAAATAATGAGGGGCATAGATAAGGTGAATAGCAAATGTTTTTCCCTGGGTGGGAGAGTTCAAAACTAGGGGGCAAATTTTTAAGGTGAGAGGAGAAAAATTTAAAAGCGACCTGAGGGACAACTTTTTCACACAGATGGTGAATTCTATGTGGAATGAACTGCTCGAGGATATGTTAGATGCAGATACAGTTACACTATTTAAAAGACATTTGGACAGGTATATAGATTGGAAAGGTTTGGATGGATATGGGCCAAACGTAAGCAACTGGGACTAATTTAGTTTGGGAAACTTAGTCAGTGTGGATTGATAGTACCAAAGGGTCTGTTTCCATACTGTATGACTCTATGACTCTATGAATGTTGTTGGAGTTGTATAAATCCACACAAGTACCTGGTTTGTGTCTTGTAGATGATGGACAATTCAGGAGCTGAGTTACTCGCCTCAGAATTCCCAGCATTTAACCTGCTTTTGTAGCTGCTGTATTACATGGTTGGTCAATTCTGGCTAATGGCTACATCTTGATGGTATGCAATACTGCATTGTAACATTCTTGGCTGTCAAAGGAATGTCACTAGATACGTAATAAAAACTGAAAGAACTGTGGATGCTGTAATTCAGAAATGAAAAGAGAAATTGCTGGAAAAGCACAGCAGATCTGGCAGCATCTGTGGAGAGAAATCAAAGTCAACATTTCGGGTTCGAGTGACCCTTCCTCAGAAGACATGAGGGGTTCTGAGGAAGGGTCACTTCAAGTGAAACATTAACTCTGATTCCAATTGATAAATTTTGGTGTACTCAGTCAAATGCAGCCGTGATGTCAAGCATAGTAACTCTCACCTCATCTCTTGAATACAGTTACTTTGTTCATGACTGGATGAAGGTTGTTAGCGTGGACAAGAGAAGAAGTGAATTGAATTACTCTTACTGCATTCCTTTTCTGTCTTTATCATGGGTTAACTTTTAAATGTGCTTTTTATTTAAATTCCTCTTTTCCCTTTTCATAATTGGCAGTGGTGTTTTTTTCAAATTATATTTTTCACAGTTGTGATCCCAGTTATGTTATTGGAGAAATCAGATTCCAGAGTAAAACCTGGATTGACAGTACCTAATATTTTAAATGGGGGGGGTGTGGTTTCCTGGATTTCTTGACCCTGAAGCAGTCACAACCATTAGGGTTGGATCATCGGATGTGGTCAGTACTCAGGGACAGGAGTGTGCGATTGTGAGCGAGGCGAGTAAGGGGTCCCAGAGGGCAGTAATACAGGAGCCTCAGCTCGTCCAACTATCTGACAGGTTTGTTGGAATAAGTGTGGGGGTTGCGGGGTGGATGAGCTAACTGATCATAGCCTTTTAGTATGGGAAACAACTCCAGAGGGCTAAGGGGTGTAAGAAAGAAGGTGGAATAATAGGGCACAGTATGATGTGGGGGATTGATTTAATTTAATTTATTATTGTCGCATGTATCGAGGTACAGTGAAAAATTTTGTTTTGTATGCAGTCCAGGCAGGTTTTACCATACAAAGTGCATGAGAGTAATACAGCAGAGTGAGGATTACAATGCTACGATTGCAGAGAAGGTGCACAAAGAGCAAGATCAACATTAAATTCAAAATTTGAGAGACCCATTTAGAAACCTAATAACGGCGGGAAAGAAGCTGTTCTTGAATCCTTTGGCACATATGTGCTTTTTGCAACTTCTGCCTGATGGAAGAGATTATAACTGGGGTAGGAGGGTCATTGGTTATGTTGAAGGATAGGTCGACAGAGGTGTAGCAGCAGATATTTAAGATAATATTTTAGAATATACAGAATATATACAGAATTCCAATGAGTAAGAACAATTCCAAGAGATGGACCCACCACTTGTGCTTGACTGGAAATGTTAAAGGTAGTATCAAACTTGAATAAAAAGGTTATAATTGTGCAAAACCAAGTAGCATGTCAGAAGTTTGAATAGCAAAGACCGATCAAAAATTAATAGAGAGAGAAAAGGTAATACCTGGGGAAAGCCAGCCAGAAATACAAAAATAGCTGGATGGATAAATAATTTAAAGAGTAGAATTAACAAAGCGAGCATTGGCTCTACCAAAAGTGAGCCTGCAGGTTAGTAGTGGAAAATAAGGACATAACAGATTAATTAACAGGTATTTTGCATCAGTCCTCACTATAGTGGATACAAGTAACAGCAATAAATCAGGAAATGGAAGGGAGAGAGGAATTCAACAAAATCACAATCTTCAGAGAAATGGTACCAAATAAATGGTTGAAGCTGTGAGTCTGAGAGGTTCCTGGGTCCTGAGAGATTTCAGTCTCAGGTCTTCAAGTAAATGGCTAGTGACATAGTTGATGCATTCATTTTAATTTTCAAAAATTCCTTTTATTTTGAGTTGGCCCCATTTGATTAGAAAATGGTGAAAGTAACTTCATTCAAAAAGGAAGGGAGGCGGGAAATAGGAAATTACTTGAGCTTAACATCCGTCATCGGGAACATGTCAAGGTGAGAGGTGAAAAGTTTAAGGGGGATACATGCGGCAAGTATTTTACACAGAGGGTGGTAGGTGCCTGGAATGCGTTGCCAGCAGAGATAGTAGAGGCAGGCACGGTAGATTCATTTAAGATGTGTCTGGACAGTTGCATGAGTAGGTGGGGAGCAGAGGGATACAGATACTTAGGAATTGGGCGACAGGTTTAGAGAGCAGATTTGATTCAGTTCAGGCTTGGAGGGCCAAAGGGCCTGTTCTTGGGCTGTAAATTTTCTTTGTCTATGTCAGAAGAAACTTTTAAAGAATTTAAAGGTGAGCAATTGAAAAAGATCAAGATAATCAGTCAGAGTTAACATGGTTGTGTGAAAGAGAAATTATGTTTGACCAATCTATTGGACTTAGAACATAGAACATAGAAAAATACAGCGCAGTACAGGCCCTTTGGCCCTCGATGTTGCGCCGATCCAAGCCCACCTAACCTACACTAGCACACTATCCTCCATATGCCTATCCAATGCCCATTTAAATGCCCATAAAGAGGGAGAGTCCACCACTGCTACTGGCAGGGCATTCCATGAACTCACGACTCGCTGAGTAAAGAACCTACCCCTAACATCTGTCCTATACCTACCAACCCTTAATT